>NC_133658.1:196357747-196600858 GCF_037893015.1 Macrotis lagotis | reverse complement strand
TTACATGTAATAAAGGATCATGAAAATAAAAAAGAAAAATCAATTGGAAACTCATAACCTAATTTTAAAGAATAAATGGATCAAACAACAAATCATAGAGATAATCAACAATTTCATCCAAGACAATGACAATGAAAAGATATCATAACAAAATTTGTGGGATACAGACAAAGCAATTATTAGGGGAAATTTTATGTCTGTAGTTGATTACATGAATAAAATAGAGAAAGAGAAAATCAATGAATTGGTCAGGAAATTTAAAAAAAGCTAGTTAAAGATCAAATTAAATACCCCAAAAATTCTGAAATTAAAGGATAAATTAATAAAATCAAAAATAGCAAAATTATTGAATAATAAATAAAACTAACTTGGTTTCATGAAAAACCAAATAATAAATAGGTAAAACTTTGATTAATCAGATTTTAAAAAAGAATGAAGAAATCCAAGTTACCAGTATCAAAAATGAAAAAGGTGAACTCAGCACCATCAGGAGGAATTTAAAATATTAATTTGGATCTATTTTGTCCCACTGTAGGGCAACAAATCTGAAAAAAAATACATGAAATGTCTGAGAATTTTCAAAAAAAATATAAACTGCCCAGATTTACAGAAGAAATAAAATACTTATATAATCCAGCTCAGGAAAAAAAAAAAAAGAAATTGAAGAAGCCATCAAATGAACTCCCTAAGGAAAATTATCTTCAGGGTCAGATGGATTAACAAATGAATTTTACCAAACATTAAAAGAACAGTGTATTTCAATCTAAATAAACTAATTTTAAAAATAGGTGAAGGATTTTTTTTCAAATTCCATTCATTACACCAATATAATGCTGATACCTGAACCAAAAAAAAAAAAAAAAACCAAAACTAACAAGATCTGCCTCACTAATGAATACTGAAACAAAAAAATTAAATAAAATTTTAGTTTAGAGGTTACAGAAAGCAATCATTTGAAGAAACATAGGATAACATATTATGATCATGGAAAATTTATTCAAGGAATGCAGTAGTGGTTCATTAAGAAAACAAGATAATTGACCATATTATTAACAAAATTAATATACAACACTTCATTATCTCAACATATGCTGAAAATGTCTTTGGCAAAATATAGTACTCTCACTTTCAAAAACACTAGGGAACAAAGGAATAAATGAAATTTTACTAATCATAAGTAGTATCTATCACAAAACATTAACAATAATTATATATAATGAGAATAAACTAGAAACATTCTCTCATAAGATCAAGGGTGAAACAAGGCTATTCATTCTCATTACTGTTATTTAATATTGTATTAGACATGTTAGCTTTAGTAATAAATGAAGAAAAAGAAATGAAAGAATTAGAATAAGAAATGAGGAAATAAAACTCTTACTCTTCGAAGATAGCATGATGATATGCTTATAGAATTCTAGAAAATCAAATAAAAACCAATTGAAGATATTAACAATTTTAGACAAGAAGTAGGACATAAAATTGATCCAAATAAATCATGAGCATTTTTTTGTTAGGTTTTTGCAAGCCAAAGTAGCTTGCGCAAGGCCACACAGCTAGGTAATTATTAAGTGTCTGAGACCAGATTTGAACTCAGGTACTTCTGACTCCAGGGCCAGTGCTTAATCCACTGCACCACCTAGCCACCCCAATCATGAGCATTTCTATATAAGACTAACAAAAGTTAAAGAGCAAAAGATGGAATGAGATGATGCTCTTAATGAAATTGTAGAAAATCTAAAATTCTATGGAATCTACTTCCTGAGACAAAACAAGAAACAATGTGAACATATTACAAGATACTTTTCACCCCCAAAAAAGTGAAATCTAAACAACTGAATTATTGTTAATTGTTAAATGTTCATGAGAAGGCAAGCTGATATAATAAAAATGACAATTCTAGATACATTCAATTACTTTTTAATTCCCATGCTAATCAAACTTCCACAAAAATATTTTAATGAGCTAGAAAATTAGCAACAAAATTCAACTGGTGGTACAAAAGATCAAAGATATTAAAGGGAATAATTTTCTTAATTTTTTTTTGTTTTTTGAGTTTTACAATTTTTTGACGATCTGACCCCTCCCCCCCACCCCCACAGAAAGCAGTCTGATAGTCTTTACATTGTTTCCATGCTATACATTGATCAAAATTGAATGTGTTGAGATAGAAATCATATAAGTGAATAAAATTTTAAAATATCAAAAGAATGTGTCTATTCTTACCAGATCAAAACCTATATTCTAAAATGAAAGACATCAAAACTGCATGGGATTGACTAAGAAATAAAGAAGTGGATCTAGGGAATAGATTCATTACAAAAGAAACAATAATAAATGATTGTGGCAATCTTCTCTTTGATAAACCCAAAGACCCTAGCTTCTGGAACAAAAATTCACTGACAAAAACTATTGGGGACATCCTATACCAAGATATGGTTCAAATGGGGAGAGGATTTATAACCCAATTAGGATAACAAGTGATAGTCCATGTGTAAGATCTATGGACTGGGGAGAAAAGACATAGAACTTTATAAATTATAAAAGGGGAAATTTGAACTTCATTAAATTAAAAATCATTTGCACAAAAATAGTCCAATGATAAGATAGGAAAGCAGAAATTTGGGAAAGACATTACATATAATGTTTTTTGATAAAGTACTCATTTCTAAAATATATAGAGAACTAAATTACATATAAAAGAATAAGAGTCATTCTTCAATTGATAAATAGTGAAAGGAAATGTACTGGAATTTTTAGATGAAAAAAGTAAATATATATATATATATATATATATATATACATATATATAATAATATTAAAAAATGCTCCAAATCATTATTTATTAGAGAAATACAATTTAAACAACTCTGAAGTATCAGCTGAAAATCAACAGATTGGGTGAGATGATAAGACAAAAAGAAAATAACCAATGTTGGAGTGGATGTATGAAAACTGGAACAATTATCAACTGTTTCTGGAGAAATTAACAATTTGGAACATTGTCCAAAGGGCAAGAAAACTTTACATACCCTGTGATCCTGCATTATCACTTCTACATCTATATACAAAGAGATTAAAAAATGTAAAAAAAACCCAAGTTCAAATATATGTATAGGAGTTTTGCTTCATTTTTCCAATGGCAAAGAACTGGAAATTGGAAGGAATTCCATTGGTTGGGGAATGGCTGAACAAATTATGGTATATGGATGTGATAGAGTGCTTTTTAAAAAAATATTTTATTTCTTTGAGTTTTTTTTTTTTCAAATGCATATAGTGTTAGGTTTTACCAATGATTTTTGCAAGGTTTTGTCATACAACTTGTCTACTTCCTTTCCCTACCCATTCCCCCTGACAGAAAGCAATCTAATATAGTCTCTATATTTGTAACCATTCAAACAGATTGAAATCAAACATTTTGTTGGAGAAGAAACAGATCCAAATGGAAGAAAGACATAATGCATAACTTTTAAAAACTGTAGATAGTAAGCTTTGGTCTTCATTTAAACTCCACAGTTCCTTCTCTGGATACAGATTGCATTTTCCATCATAAGTCCCTTAAAATTGTTTGATTATTGTACTGTTGAAATCAACAAGTCCATCATCACCCCATGTTGTTGTTAATATGTATAATATTTCTTTGGTTTCCTGCTCATTTCACTGAGTATGAATTCATGCCAGTCTTTTCAAACTTTTCTGAAATCCCATCTCTCATGATTTCTTAGAAAATACTATTTCATCACATATTTATACCACTATCTGTTCAGCCATTCCTCAATTGATGGGTATCCCCTCAATCTCTAATTCTTTGCCACTATGAAAAGAGTTGCCATAAATATTTTTGTATATGGGATGTTTACCCTTTTACATGATCTCTTTAGGATATAGGCCTAGTAGTGTTATTGCTGGATTAAAAGGGAATGCACATTTTTATTATCATTTGGGCATGATTCCAAATTTCTCTTCAGAAAAGTTGGATCAGTCCACCAACATGCATTTGTATCCCAGTTTTCCCACATCTTGCTCAATATTGAAGGATCATTCTTACAAATCAAAGGCTAAAAGGAGGGCTTGTGCTCACCTGCAGACCAGAGCACAGGCAAGGAGAGTAGTCAGAACCTATCATAATATCTTGGAAGAACTGAAAACATTCAGTTCCCTAGAATTGTTTCTACCTTGAAGCAGAACCCCACCTTAATAAAGATTTACATTCAAACATAGACTAGGAAAATGAGCAAGCAAAGAAGAAAAAGGAATCTGACTATACTTACTATGGTCACATGGAAGACCAAAATACACACTCCATAGAAGATAACAAAGGCAAAGCTTCTTTTCTTCAAGAAAATATGAATTAGAGGGGCAGCTATGTGGCACAGTATATAGAGCACCAGTCCTGGAATCAGGAGTACCTGAGTTCAAATCTAGCCTCAGACATTTAATAATTACCCAGCTGTGTGGCCTTGGGCAAGTCATTTAACCCCATTGGCTTGCAAAAACCTAAAAAATAAAAGAAAAAGAAAATATGAACACTCATACTATAGAATGAAATGAAACAGTGCACCAACCTTGAGTTCTTTGACCAGCAAAGAACTTGTTCTCAGCTACACTGAAAGGACTAAAGACATGAGCCTCTTTTCGTAGGAACAAAGGACCAAAGGACCACTTTATTGAGTGTCCTTAACTTCTATATATCTTACCAATGTCCTTGGACAGCACAAATATATCTTATGAGATAATCAGTGGGAGCCAACCATACAAACAGATCATAAAGTTATTTGCCCAAATTCTTGTCATACTTCCTTATCTTTACAGTTTAGGTATAATCTTGTTATCTCAGGATGAGCCCCTTCCTGGGCAAACACAAAAGTAGGAGAAGGAAGACATCCTGAGATACTGAGCCAGCAGTACTACAAAATAACAGAGGGGCAAGAGGGACATGGAGAACTTTATCTTTGTTATCTCACAGCTGTGGTCCTCAAGGATCACTAACAATAGAACTCAAAAAGGAAGTCAAAAATCTGGTAAGGGAGGTAGAGGAAAAATTTTTAAAATAAATGAAAAGGATGCAGGAAAAATCATGAAAACCAGGTCAGCATCTTGGAGAAGGAGATAACAAAAATACTGAAGAAAATAACATGTTAAAAACCAAACTGTTACAAATGGAAAAAAGCCTCAAAGGAGAAGACTTATACAGAAGAATTGACTATTTGGAAAAGTAGACACAAAAGTTCACTTAAAAAAAATTCCTAAACTAAAGAGTGAAGGAATGGGAAGCTGGTTGCTTTGTGAGAAATCAAGAAACAATAAAGCAAAATCAAAAGAATGAAAACTAGAAGAAAATGTTTAATATCTCATTGAAATAACAACTGATCTGCAGAAGAAGGTAAAAGAGAGGAATTTAAAAATATTTGAACTACCTGAAAGCCATGAATTAAAAAAAAAGAACCTAGATATCACTTTTTCCAGAAGAAAACTACCCTGAACTTCTAGAAGTAGAGGGTAAAATAGAAATTACAAGTATCCATCAATCACCTCCTATTAGAGATCACAAAATGAAAACTTCTAGGAATATTATAGTCAAATTTCAGATCTCCCAATCAAGTAGAAAATGTTGCAAGCAGTGAGAAAGAAGCAATTCAAGTATTATGAAAGTATGGTCAGGACAACCCAAGATATAGCAGTTTCCACATGAAAGGATACATAAGGCTTGGAATATGATATTCCAGAAGGCAACCAACCAAGAATAAACAACCCAGCAAAAGTGAACATACTCTTTCAGAGAAAAAGATGGATAATCAATAAAATATAGAACTTTCAAAATTTCTTGATGAAACAACCCAATCTGAACTCCTCCTTTACCGAGGGAGGAGTTATAGTGATAGTTGATTATTAATGTTATAGTTGATTATTTTCTCCGATTCACTGTCAATTTTTGGCAAGATTCAAGAATAACAACCAAGAAAAGAAGACTTTTTAATGATATTTTCACCTCTGATTTGAGACATAATTTCTGAAAAAGAAGCTAGATTTGAACTCTTCAGGAAAATCTTCTCAAAGTATAAAGAATTTACTTTGCTTTCACAACTTAAATTTATTTCTTACAACATAAGTTAGTTAGTAACTATAGTATTTTAATTACCAGGTGATATTACAAGGTATAAATCTCATTCCATTTGGAAAGGAAATAAGAAAAAGAGAAAAAAGTGGAAATAAAGAAAAAGAGAGGGAAAAATAAGAGAGAAAATAAAAAGGAAGGAAGGAATAATGAAGGCCAGTGCTGGAAAAATGTCATGCTCTCTGTTGTTCTCACAGAATGGACAACTTTCTGTCTTTGACCTCTGCTTCTCCCTGAGTGGGCATGTCAATTTTATAGTTGAAGGTGATTTTTAGTGCAGTTGAGAAATAGCTGTGACTGTAGGAAACCCTGCATAATACCCAAATTTGCTTTGTTTCATTGAACTCTATCCTTTGAATTTCATTTATTGGTTTTGACTACTTCTTAAACTAGGTAGACCTGCATGTTAAGTGAATATAGAATCTTATTCTCTTTGCAAATATATCTTAAAAATTATAAATATTACATAACAAAACATGTATCACTTGACTTCTACCTGCAACTATTTTAAAGCCAGTTTGTGCATGGATAGTATATACATCCCTCTAAACTCAGTAGTTACACAAAAGTAAAAAAAAATAGTTGAATAGAACACCTGATCTCTCCTCTGGTCAACAATCAATAGAATGTAAGAAATACGTAATTCTCCACTGTTGCTGACTTACTTATATGAACAATTACTAGAAGAAATATGATGAATATTAGATTTCAGTCTTTCCTCTTCCTCATGGGAAAAGGCCTGGACTCAAGGATGACAAAACAGAAGGGAATTCCATCATCCAGTACAATTCTGTTTTGTTTCTTATTGATGGCTAGAAGTTCTGGATTCTTCCTGATGAAGCTGGGGAAGAAGAACCTGACACCTTCATTCTATTCTGACATTTCTATCCAAATTATTCATTTTTCTTTGAAGTGACTAAGAGTTGCATTTTTATTGTTTTAAATGTATTTATTCATTTATTTGTTTATTTTTCAACCATAAGCACATGTACATTTTAAATATACATCTACAAATAGTGAAACCTTTACTTCTTCATTGCCAATTCTTATTCCTTCAATTTCTTTTTCTTCTCTTATTGCTACAGCTGGCATTTCTAACACTATACTGAGTAGTATTGGTGATGATATTTCACCCCTGATTTTAATGGAAATTCTCCAAGTTTATCCCCATTATATGTAATATTTGCTGATGATTTTAGATAAATATTATTTAATATTTTAAGGAAAACTGCATTTATTCCTAAACTTTCTAGTGTTTTTCATAGGAAAGATGTATTTTATCAAATGCTTTTTCAACATCTATTGAGATATAATTTTCTGCTGATTTTGCTATTGATGTCTTCAGTTATATTGAGTGTTTTCCTAATTTGAATTATCCCTTTCTACCTGGTATAAATCCAACACAATGGTGTTGTATCATTCTAGTAATAACTTGCTGATGTTTTTTACTAAAATTTTATTTAAGATTTTTGTTTCAATATTCATTAGGGAGATTGTTCTATAATTTTCTTTGTCTGATTTGGATATTCCTGGTTTAGGTATCAGCACCATATTAGTGTCATAAAAAGAGTTCAGAAAAACTCTTATTTTTTTTAAGTAAATAGTTTTTGAAGAATAGGAATTAATTGCTCCTTAAATGGTTGTTATAATTCACTTGTACATCCATCTGGACCTGGAGACTTTTTCATAGGGATTTTATTGATGGTTTCTTCAATTACTTTTTTCTGAAATGGGGTTATTTAAGTATTTATTTCCTCTTCTGTTAATCTGGGCAGTCTGTATTTTTCTAAATATTCATCCATTTTACTCATGTTATCCAGTTTATTGACATACAGTTCCTCAAAGCATCTCCAAATTATCTCTTTAATTCCCTCTTCATTGAT
Organism: Macrotis lagotis; assembly: GCF_037893015.1. Classification (NCBI taxonomy): domain Eukaryota; kingdom Metazoa; phylum Chordata; class Mammalia; order Peramelemorphia; family Peramelidae; genus Macrotis; species Macrotis lagotis. The sequence goes on along the minus strand of NC_133658.1, from coordinate 196,592,860 downwards.
AGCCAAAGTACCCTTTTAGTTTTTGATACTGGTAATTTGGTTATCATATTTCTTTTTTAAAGCAAATTAATGAAAGGTTTTTCTATTTGATTGTCTTTATCATAAAACCAACTCTTAGTTTTATTAATGAGATCAATGGTTTTCTTGAGTTCAGTTTTGTTAATCTCCCCCTTCATTTTCAGAATTTCTAATTTGATCTTTAATTGGGGATCTTTAATTTGTTCTTTTTCTAACTCTTTTAGTTGCATAAGAAGTTCATTTATCTCCTCTTTATTTTTTCTTATAAGTATTTAGAGAAATAAAGTTTCCCCTCAAAACTTCCTGGGCTGAATGCCATACATTTTAGTGTGATATCTCCTTAGTATCATTTTTAATATAATTAATAATTATTTCTATTATTTGCTCTTTCAATCAACCATTGTCCAAGCTAAAAGTATTTAATTTCCAATTTGTTTTTGGTTTATCTCTACATGACCCTTTATTACATTTAATTTTTATTGCATCATTGTCTGAGATGTGTGTATTTATTATTTTTGCCTTTTTGCATTTGATTAAATGTTTTTTGTGCCCTAGTACATGGTTAATTTTGGCACAGGTGCCATGTTCCATCAAGAAAAAAGGTCTATTCTTTTCTATCCTCATTAAGTTTTCTCTAGTGATCTGTCATATCTAAGTTTTCTAGATTTCATTCACCTTCTTAATTTCCTTCGTGCTTATTTTGATTTTTGTGTTTGGATTTAACTAGTTTTAAGAGAGGAAGAATAAGGTTCTCCATTATCAAAATTTTTTTTTCTATGTCTCCTTGTAATTCATTAGGTTTTCCTCTAGGAATCTGGATGTTATTTCATTAGGTGCATATTTATTTAGTAATGATATAGCTTCATTTCCAATGGTGCCTTTTAAGATGTAGTTTCCTTCCTTATTTCTTTTAATGAGATAATATTTTTGTTTTTACTTTATCTGAGATCAGAATAGCTATGCCTGATTTTTTTACTTCAGCTGAGACATAATATATTTTGCTCCAATCTTTTACCTTTACCCTGTGGGTTTCCCTTTGTTTCAGATGTGCTTCCTGTAAATGACCTATTGTAGAAGTTTGGTTTTTACTCCATTCTGCTATCTGCTTCCATTTATGGGACAGTTCATCCCATTCACATTTACAGTTAAGATGACTACTTCTGTATTTCCCTCCATGCTATCTTTTTCCATGTATATTTTTCTCTTTCATTTCCTCTTATTCTTTTTCACCAAAAGTTTACTGCTGCTCCCCTTTGACAGTTCTTTTAAAATTTAACTTTCAGTCTATTTTCACTTATACCTTTGCCTTTTACTTGCCTTTTATCAATCCCTTCTTCCCTTTTCTATCCCTTTCCCCATGCCCCTTTCCCTGTAAATTAGGATACATTTTTAAACCCAATTGAGAATGCATCTTATTCATTCTCTGAGCCAAATCCATTGATTAGAATTTACTCAAAATTCATAGTCTCCCTTCTATCCCTCTAAAATCATAAATTTTTGTGCCTCTTCATCTGATGTTATTTACTGATTGATAAGCTCATATTGGTATCAAAGTAGCATTACAGATGATTGCTTGATCAGTAGCATTGTCTCAAATTACATCTAATTATAATTATAATCATTTTATACCATACCCCCTTTTCAAGTACCCGCCAAGTACACACAATCCCCCTTATGAACCAAAGTATCATCCAAAGCCACATCATTTCTTGAACTATTTGTGCCTCTACCCCCAGGCCTACTTTCTCTCACACTTTACCTTCCCCCTCCCCCCTTGTTAAGTGAAGCATGGATTAAGTCAATCCCTGATCTAATTAACTGCAAGAATATTAAAGATATCTAAGCACTGGGAGGCTCTGGACCTCTCACTTGAGAACATAACAAATGATTGTATTTACAGAGACAATGACTCAGGACCACCCAGCTTATGATGCCTGCATTAGACATAGTACTAAGCTTCATCAGCACTGCAGAATTAAAGTGGGTCATAGGATAAGGAGACACTTAAGTTTAAAGTTAACACCCCTGCTTTTCTTCTGGTCTTTTTGTCTCAAAGATAGTGAACTCATCTTGGACCTCTTTAATTGAGAGACAAGAACCAACTTTACAAATCCTTTAAATCCAATCTCTTCAATTATATCTGTCCCTTTAATTATTCTGAGGGAAGTATTAAACCTTTTTAATTATCCTGAGAGAGGTATTAGAACTCTTTTATGGTTGGATACAATTCAATAGTCTTGACTATCATTTATTTTGCTTGTTTTGCTTTTTCTATCCCTTTTCATTTACCTTTTTATGCAAATTTTGAGTCTTGTATTTGGAGATTAAATTTTCTGTTCATTTCTGGTTTTTGTGTCAGGAAATTCTGGAAGTCCTCTATTTCATTGAACATATATCTTTTCCTCTGACAATCTATGCTGAATTTTTCAGGGTAGTACTTTCTATGTTGTAATCCCAGGTTCTTTGACCTCCAAATGCATCCTAATTTACAGGGAAGGGGGTGGATGAGGAAAGGGAAAGAAAAGGGAAGAAGGGATTGATAAAAGGGAAGTCAACAGCAAAGGTATAAGTGAAAATAATGGTATTCAAGGCATTCAAGGATTCCAACCCTGTGAGTTTGAGTGTGTTTCCTTTGTATTAGAATAATTTTCTTTTAGCTGCTTCCAATATTCTCTCCTTATTTGAGAGTTTTAGAATTTGACTATAAAAGCCCTTGGAGTTTTTATCCTGGGTTCTCTTTCCGTAGGGTTCTGCAGATTTTTTTCAGTGGTTATATTGTTTTCTTGTTCTAACAGATCTACACAGTATTCCCTTATAATTTCCTACATGATGTTTTCCAGCTTCTTTTTTCTTTTTTGATCTAGGCTATTTGGTAATTCGATGATTTGTAGATTTTCTCTCCTGGGTCTATTGTCTAAGTTATTTGTTTTCCCTAAAAGCCACTTTACATTTTCTTTAATTTTTTTCACCCTTTATACTTTTGTTTCATGAAATCTTGTAATCTCATAGATCTATTGTTTTTTATTTGTTCAATTCTAATTTTTAGTGTTTTATTTTCTTCAATTACCTTTTTTGTTTCCTTTTCAAAAGTGTTGAATTCTTTGGTCAATTTTTCCATCATTTTTCCGTGTGACTCTCATTTATTTTTTCTATTTTTCTTCTTCCTCTCTTTTTTTCAGACAAAATATAATTTATTTCTAATTTACAAAAATAAGAGTTTCAGCTAAATTATATGAACAATGGTCATAAAACAATTTTACATGACTTTTATTTAATAAAACCACATATTTACAGTTCAAAAAGTTTGTTTGATACACTCACCTAAACAAAACAAATGGATAACTGTACAAGAAATCAAAACATGAAAAAAGCAAGTGTATCAAGTTATCAATAAGCAGTATGAATTATTTAAGACATTGAAAAATATAAGAGTAATAAAGTACCTTTAAAATGAACTAAAAAAACCCCTAAAGACATTCTGACTAGTGATTGAAGATGCCAAGTTTGTTGTCTACTATAAAGTGCTGGTTGCCTAAGATCTGAAACATGAAGTCTTAGATTCTGTAATTGAGTTGCACATAAAGTGAAAAATGCAGACTTCTGAAATGGCACAGCATGTCAATATTTGTTTTCCAGGTATTCTTAAAGAAAAGCCAAGTTCTTTTGGATAGTGACATCTACTGAAAAGAGGACAAGTCTGTCTGTCTTATAATTTAATCCTCCCAACACTTGAACAGTAAAAATTAAGTTGGAAAAATCTTAGGTGATCCCTGAATTGGTTATGAAAACTATTCTTCAGAACTTGAGATTGGGTAAATTGTCCAAATATACGGTGTCAAGGACGGACTCTTGTACCAATTTCACTTGCATCAATAATTCTCTCCAAAGGCTTATTATTTTCTAAATTAGTCTGACAAAAGTTAAATAGCTGAATTTTTAGAAGGTGAGAAATTTCACAAACTGTGCAAAGTTCATTATTGCATCACTTTTCTTCATTACTTAACAAATATTTATGTACACCAAAAAAAAAAACCCAGAAAATATATACATCCTCAGAGATCAGAAATCCAAAGTCATTGAACAAAAATAATTACATCTGTGGATAATTAACAGTTCACAAGTGCTGCATGGCAAGTCTTAGGTCACAACCATGCCACTTTCAGTCTGTTACATTCAACATATTGATTTTAGGAAATGGGCATCTGCAGATGGGTTAGAGGCTAGAAGGGATGATAGGCATCCAGTGGAAAAAGAATGCCTTCTAAAAAAAAATTAAATTTATAGATAGGCAAGTCCTCTTTTAAAAGGCTGAGGCAAAGTGACATCAACAACACATTACAAATCTCACTGGAGGAGACAGCATTTTATAGCTGAACACACAGCTAAAAAATTCATTCCTAAAAAGATAACAAACCACACATAGTGCAAGTATTTTATGTTAGGCATACAATGACTTCAGAAATAGAAACCTTGTCTATTATATCTAGGCTGATCAAAAGAGACAAGTAGCAGTTTTGGGAAAACTACGGAAATAATACCATAAGTCAGATATGGATGGGTTTACTTGAATTAGTATATACTGATAAATAAGAGTAAAAAAACTTTTTCTTGTATTGAGTGATAATATCCTTAAGTACTTATGGGAATGTCAAGTGACATTAAAATAAGCTTTGAACTAGTCAAAATTGCACTCAAACCAAGAAGCTGGTAGATCGCTGGGCATTGGGGATGGAGAGAATCATCTTTTCACAAAGAGATTATCACTCATTTATAATTTTTTTGTCCAAACAAATAAACAAACAACAACAAAAAAAAAACCCTGTCCATTTTCTAGTGGAGTAGGACTGAAGTAGTGGAGTAACTGAAGTTCCTAATTACATTACTAGGGAAAAAAAAGCATCTGAAGGTAACCACAAAGAATTTTTTATATCCTAGTTCAGAGCTATTAAGGTATATATATATTGCTTCATTCTTTGATGATAATTTCTAAAGCGCATGATGCCAGACAAAAAAGGTAATCATGGGCACTTATGATTTATTCTGACATTCAGCTGGTGAAGTCAGAGAAAGATGTGGCCTTTCCCTCATGCATGACATATTGTTCTTTTTGTTTGTTTCTGACTGTGTCTATCGTATAACTTGCTTTCATATAGATATTATATAATCATATCTCATAGAGTTGTGTTTCTTCCATTTCAATATATAAAGGCTGTTTATGTTCTTCCACCCACCAAGTTTTTATTTCCTCTTGGTATGATTGCCAATAGAGCAAGGGGAACAGTCTCTGGGAGAACTTGGTTCTCTTTGGATATTAAATGTATCACTTGTGGCAAACACACATGCTAAGAAACTTTATAAAAAGCAACTTGGTAAAACTCCAACACAAGCAACAGGTTTCTTCCCCATTACTGTGTAGTTCTTTCATTGTATTCATATATAATCCCATTTTCACTGAATGTTATCTTTGGTAAACGTGTTTTAAAAATATGACCCAGAGCTTTGGAAAAAAAACAGCTATTGGAATTAATACCTTCTTTAACAAAAATATGCAAATGAACTGGTGTCATAGATTAAGAGATCTTCAAAACTACATTTCTTATGTATTTTGGCTATAAGAATGTAAAGTACTGTCCAGCATTTCATACTGAATTGAGATTTAATTAACTTGTATGGAAACTGAAAGGAAAAACTTAGTCATTACCCTTATTCAAAATCCTACACAGATTTACAATCAACATCAGGTCATCATGCCACTGAGCTTTTTAAGGCTAAGCCTTGGTTAATTCTTCAAAAGGTATGTGTGGGAGTATACTTTTTTTGTTTTTTTTTTTAATTTTTAAGTTCTTCAATGAGCTTTTGTGTTTAAGGCCAATTTATAGACTGTTTTGATACTTGCCCATGAATGATTTTTCACTGATTTCTTCTTCATATATGGCATTGCTGTCATCTTTGTCTGTAAAGCAGTTTTCTATAGTGAGCACTCTGTTAGATTTTCTGCATATCTTTATTGCTTTAGCTCCATAGGGAGTATAGATCCAAACATTATTTTTTTGGTTGAGGCTTGGGTCTGATCCCTGGATTATCATTGGCCAAGATGTTGCCTATGTAGTTCAGATCTTGCCTTTGTAGAGATTTGTTCATTCCTTTATGTTCAGGTTCTGATTTAACAGAGGTTTGTTCCTGATCCAGTCCTGTCTTTTACCCTGGTGTTCCGAGTTTGTTAAGGGTTGTGATCCTCCCTGCTGTCTTGCTATCTAGATGCCCGGACCTCTGCTGTTGTCAAATTTTTCAGGACCAAATTACACTGTGGTTAAAAGTCTACTGCTGACTTTCCCTGCTCTCCCACCTCCTGGACTTTACTTACCTTTTTCCCTCCCAAAAGACAGATATTCACAGAAGATCCTCCATGATGTCTACAGTTGAAAACTTTTTTGAATCTTCTCTTTTTCTTGGTGGTATCTGACACTTGAATGTCAGAACAGAGGCTTCATTTATCTTTGGTAAGGAAAAGCTCCAGGAGCATGTTAGCTTCAGGCTGTCATCTTGGCTCTGCCCCAGAAGTCTCCAAGAGTTACATTTTAAAAATTCAGTCCCCTCAGATTCCCTTTTTTTCTGCTAGGAGATGTTAACAAAAGTTGTAGAACTGCTTTCAGACAGTTAGTATCTACTTCTCTATAATTGTTCAGAACATGGTTGTATATTCTTCTGTTCAGAAGAAGAGCAACCTGAGGATTTACTTTCACAGAATTATTTTTCTCATCCCTCAAGCACCTGACAAGAGATTAATACAATATCCCAAAAAGTGGTATTAATAATATTAGTTTTGGAGTTTCCTTGGCTTGACTTTTTAATCAGAAATCTCAGACCACAAAGTCTGTTAATTATTTATTTCTCTGGACCTCAGTTTTCATATCTATATAATAAGATTGTAAAAAGTGATCTCTAAGGATTGTTTGGTTCTTTCTTTTCTCTCTCTAGTCCTAGAATTCAAGATTTATGGGAATCATCACAGGAAAAGGATTATTGTTTGAAACCAGAGTTGGCCACATATGTTATTCACTGGGGACTCTAACTGAAGGAAAAAACAATGTCTCTATTTCTACTTCTAAACCATGAACTTAGTTGGTTGCCAGTGTTTACCACCATCCCTTTGATTGGCTTCATAGTTGAGCTTCAAAACTGAGAAAGCAACTTTTTTTTTTCCTTTAGAGGAGCAAATTGATGAATGGGGACATTTCACAGAAAGTCTCACTTAGAAAGTAGATATCCATTTATATTGTATTTACTGATAGTAGAAGGTTCTTTGAGGGGTAAGAAGAAACTGGAAAGTTTGTCTTCCTTACTAGGCTCAAGGACAGAGAATCAAGGACATTAAATTAGTAGTTCTCTCATCATCAAAAGCTATCCTTTCCTTCCCCTTCCCTCCCAGGCACATATGCAGGCTAAGTAAAAATTATATTTAATAAGGTATTCTTCATAAGATGCTATATGGACATGTGGAAGTGACTTAAAGTTCTTCATCTTTAAAAATAACTCGTTGTTTAAAAAATTTTTAAACTGCAAGGAAGCTTAATTTTTATCTCATGCAGCTTCTTTGCTTGCATGTCATAAACCCAGTGTGAAAATAATATACTCACCTTTAAGTTAATAATAAAAAATAATTAAAACCTTAAAATGATAAGAATTTTGTTTGTTGAATAATTTTTTTTTAATTGCATATAACTAACTCCATAGGTAGAGCTAAAAGTTGGATAAAAGGTGAGTTTACTTTCTTTTCATCCTGGCTATCACAGTTAATCGACAAACTATCTACTCAGGCATATTCTACATCTGTGATGAATGTACCCATACAAATAGATCCCTAATATTGAGAAATATTAAATACCTTAGTGAAATTAATAGATATATACACAAGAGGAACTATTATAATTTAAGAGTTCAGTAAATGTAGCATGACAAGTTTCAGGTCTTCTGGTCACAGAAAGGAACGAAGGAAGGAAGGAAGGGAGGGAGACAGGGAGGACAGAAAATTTAAAGCATTGCATTAGGTTGTTTAGGTATAGAAATACAAACAAAAAAGATAGTTCCTTTCCAGTAGGACTAGAGTAGAGACAATACATAAAAGGGAAGGATAGGGTTTGGGAGGAGATGAAGTTACCTGGTGTGAGACAAACTTTTTGAAGTCTGAATGTCAGACTTCAAGGAGGCAAATACAAGTTAACTTGGACAAAACAGAGCAGTTCCTCAGAAGGAATTCAGCAATATGAGGTTTAGTCCTTTCTGAAGAATATTCCAAGTTTAGAAGGACTCTGTGGTATACCAAGTCAAAGAAGTCCAAGGAGGCAACTTTATGGGAAATTCCAAAATGAGACATCAAAGAAATATTTTGAAAGTCTGAAAGTAAGAAGAAAGGGCAGAGAAACAACAACAATAGCTAAATAGTTTTTATCCTCAAGGAACTTATATTCTACTGGGAGTGGGAGAAAACAAAAATACAGATAAGGAAATAAAAATGTATAGAAAATAAATTTGTTGTTGTTTTTGAGATGTTTCAGTCATGTCTGACTCTTTGGGATACCATTCATTTGTGGTTTTCTTGGCAAAGATATTGGAAGAGATTATCATTTCCTATTGCAGCTAATTTTACAGATGAGAAAATCGAGGCAAACAGTATTAAATGATTTTCCAGGGGTCTACATCTATGATTTAAGGCCAGATTTGAAATCATGAAGCGGGATTTTTCTGATTTCAGAGACAGCAGTTTATACACTGGCCCTACAATCAAGCTATAAAGTGTCAAAAATATCAGGCTATAAAACCTCTGAATTCAGATTCTTGTCTAACCATCTCATTTTAGAATTGAGGAAAACTGAGGCCATGGAATAAAATATAATTCTATAAGGTCAGTAATTCCTCTGTACTAACGATTTAGTCTGATTTTTCTGTTTAAGATCACTTTTTCTGTCTCCCTCTCTCCCTCTGTCTCTGTTTCTAATTGTCTCTGTCTCTGCCTCTCCATCTCTTCTCTGTCTCTCTGTCTCTCTCTCTGTCTCTCTCTCTGTCTCTCCCCCTCTGTCTGTCTCCCTCTCTCCTTATTAGGCATCTTGATTAAGTCTTAATTCTGACTGATATTTTTTAAATATTTATTCTCATTTTGTACAAATGTTTTTTACATTAATAAAATATTCTTGTTTAAGAGTAAATAAAATACCCCCCCCATAAATATAGACTTGCTTGAGCGATAAAGTAAAGGGGAGAGAAAAAAATTAAAATAAAAAAAATAATAGTAATAATTGTAGGTATGGCCAGGTGGCACAATAGATGGAGCACTAGCCCTGGAGCCAGGAGCACCCGAGCCCACATCCAGCCCTGTAGACCCAACAATCACCCAGCCATGTGACATGCAAGCCACCCAAACCCCACTGCCCTGCAAAAACCAAAAAAAAAAAAAAAAAAAAGAAAGAAAGAAAAGACCCAAAATAAAAGAAAATAGTAATAATAGTATGGGTGGCTGGGTGGCAGAGCGAGCATTGGCCCATGAGTCAGGAGCACCCGGATCCAAATCCGGCCTCAAACAACCAACAATCACCCTGCTATGCGGCCCCAGGCAGGCCACCCAGCCCCATTTGCACTGCACCACCCCCAAAATCATAATAATAATAAAAAATGTGCTTCAGTCTTTGTTCCAACACCAACAACTCTGTAATGGGTGGATCACATTCTTTATGGTAAGTCCATCCCAAAAGTTACTTCCTTATTTTTCCAACATTGTCATTACTGATCACAACTCCCTCCTTTCCTATTTCTCCACTACCATGTACTATATTTTCGTTCTCCTTTCACTGACTCTGCTGTAGGGTAGCTGAGTGGCACAGCAGACAGGTCCCCAGCTCTGGGGGCAAGAGGCCCTGAGCTCCCATACCTCCCCTTAGGCCCAGCATCCACCTGGCCATATGGTCCAGGACAGGCCATCCAATCTCAGCCCCTTGCAAGAAGTAAAAAAGAAAATGTGTTATATCTGACCATTCTCCCCCCATGGTCCATCCTCTCCTCCATCACTCACATTCCCCCCTTCCCCCTGTCCCCCTTCTCTCCTTCTTACTCCAGATGTCTATACCCCATTGAGTATATATGCTGTTTCCTCTCCTAGCCACCTCTGATGAGAGGAAAGATTACTTCATTCCCCCTTGCCTCTCCCCTTCCATATCATTGCAATAGCTCATTGTAATAAAGAAAAATCTTATTATATGAAATATCTTGGCCTATTCCCCCTCTCCTTTTTCTTTCTCCCATTACCTTTCCTTTTTTTTTTTCTATTGACTCCATTTTTACACCATATTTTATCTTCAAATTCAGCTTTCTCCTCTGCTTCAACTATAAAAGCTCCCTCTACCTGCACTATTAACTGAGAAGGTTCATGTGAGTATTATCAGTGTCATCTTTCTATGCAGGAATACATGCAGTTCATCATCATTAAGTCCCTCATATTTTACCCCTCTCTTCCAATTTCCATGCTTCACCTGAGTCCTGTATCTGAAGATTAAACCTTCTGTTCAGCTCTGGCCATTCCAATAGGAACATTTGAAATTCTCCCGGTTCATTGAAAGGCCGTCTTTTTCCCTGGAAGAGGGCATTCAGCCTTGCTGGATAGTTCATGTTTGACTGCATTCTAAGCTCTTTTGACTTCTGGTATATTATATTCCAAGCCCTTCAAGCTTCCAATGTTGTTGCTGCTAAGTCCTTGTGTGATCCTGACTGCATCTCGACAATATTTGAATTGTGTCCTTCTGGCTGCTTGTAATATTTTCTCTTTGACTTGGGAGTTCTGGAACTTGGCTATAATATTCCTAGGGGTTGGTTTTTTGGTATCTCTTTCTCAGGGTGATCTGTGGAATCTCTCCATTTCTATTTTGCCCTCTGCTTCTAGGATATCAGGGCAATTTTCCTGTAGTAATTCTTTGAAAATGATGTCAAGGCTCTTTTCCTGATTATGACTTTCAGGTATTCCAATAATTCCTAAATTATCTTTCCTAAGTCTGTTTTCTGTATCAGTTGTTTTTTCAATGAGACATTTCACATTTTCTTTGAATTTTTCATGTTTTTGGTATTGAAATATTGTTTCCTGATTTCTGGTAAATTTATCAATCTCCCTGAATTCTATTCTTTGTCTGAAGGATTTGTTCTCCTCAGAGAGTTTTCTTATCTCTTTTTTCAGCTGACCAATTTTGCTTTTTAAGGCATTCTTCTCCTTAATAACTTTTTGAACTGTTTTATCCATTTGACCTAAGCTGGTTTTTAGCATGCTATTTTCTTCAGCATTTTTTTGGATTTCCTTGACTAAGCTGCTGACTTCATTTTCATGTTTTTCCTGCATCTCTCTCCTTTCTTTTCCCAGTTTTTCTTCTAACTCCCTCATTTGATTTTCAAAGCCTTTTTGAGCTCTGTCCCAATTTCTGTTTTTTCTTGGAGTCTTTAGATGCAGGAGCTTCTGCTTCCTCATCTTCAGACTGGGTATATTGATCCTTCTTGGGATCATAGATAATGTATTTCTCAATGGTGTTCCTCGTTTTCCTCTGCTTGCTCATTTTCCCAGCCTAAGCCTGTTTTTGGGGTGCTTCCTGAGCTTGTGGGACACTCCCACAAGGGTCTCAGTGTATGAGGCTCTGTCCTCCCTCCTGGTCTGTGAATGAGCATAAGCCCCCCCCTCTGCCATGGGGTTGAGGTGGGGGGGGGGCTGCTGTTCTATGGGGGGCCTAGACTGCGATCAGGATCTGAATGTGGTCAGAGCCCCAGAGTCCTGTTCCAGGGGCAGAGGACAGAGCTCTGTAGTCTCTCTCTCTCTTCACTCCCCTCCCTAGGCTCAATGGGCTCATGCCCTGGGGGCTCCTGCTTACTGGCTCCACCTGCTTCTGTTTCCTGGATCTGGGCTGCCTTGTGACCACTCTGCTTGCTGTGTGTCCTGATGGCTGGGCTCCACATGCTTGCTCTGGCAGAGGACCCCCTGCTGTTCCCCCACTTTGTACCCAGTGCTCCCTGGGGTGTAGCTCAGGAGACTCCCCCACAGCAGCGGCTCCCAGCATCCTGGGGCTGCCTCCTGGAGGCTGAAGTTCTTTTGCTCTGGCAGGCCACCCCTCCAGCAGGCTTCCCCTCCAGCCCTGATGAGAAGAGCCTTTCTGCTCTTTTTCAAGTTACCTTGAGTAGAACAGCCTCACTGGGACCCTCTGTGGGTTCTGTCTCTTGAAAATTTAGTTAGAGTCCTTAGTTTATGAGTTTTACCAGAGAGTGCCTAAGACCTGATCCTTTCTTGTCACCATCTTGGCTCTGCCCCTCTGACTGATACTTAATTCAAGTTTAAAGTAATTAAAGAAATCTACACTTAGGCCACTAGAAACTCAGAATTGCCAATTGAGAAAGGTGCCACAAGTATTATTATTACTACTTTAAAGCTGATATAAGTTATTTAAAGAGTTTAAATAATTTGCTTTATGTCACCTAATAAGCATCAGAGTTAGAATTATATACAGGTCTCTATGTATAATCAAATCCAATATCTTCTTTATTATATCAATGCCTTCCTGAAAGAGTCAAAGGGCATCCAAGAGACTTCATGGCTCTGCCACTAACTTCCTTAATTAGTGGACAAAATACTTCATCTTTTGGAGCCTATTTGCTCCATTGTAAAATGAGACAGATTAGAATAGTTGATCTCAAAGGTCCTCAATTGCCCTAATATTTCATGATATTATGATAAATTTCAACCTGGTGACTTTAAGCAATTCATTAAAAATAGCATCCCAAAATGTATAATCGATTCTCAGGCAGTCACTAGAAATTCTGATTTTTAATAGGGATTGATATGTTTTAAAAAATGATCCCACCCATTTCTTAAAATTCAAACCCTATCAACAATTTAACAAAATAGAGATACTACATGACAGTGTGATGTAATAAAAATCAAATATTGCCAAAGATCACATTCATATATATAAAATTAAGTAGGAGACTCATATGGACATTTATGTAAAAATATGTCAGGGATCTAATTCTGCCAAAAGCATTTCAACTATTCTGTTTCTATCTTAATAATTAAGTGGTGGTTATGATCATAGTCACATAGGAACACACCCAGAAGGGGAGGATTCCACCTATTCAAACAGTACAGACTTTGTTCATTGAAAACCTATCTTTGAATAATATGCTAATTGTCAGACCTTGATATTTCTGGGCCTCAGCTTCCCCATCTATAAAATGAAAGGTTCAGGCTAATTGCTCTCCACTTTCTCTTTCACTTCTAAAACATTAATCTCTGATTAGTTATGCCTTTTTTCTATTTATTATCTCTATGATATTTTCTATCTTTGTTAATATTTCTTTTTTCTATTTATCACTGTCCCTCTCTCTCCCATTTCATATGTCCTTTCATCTTCTGTGTTTTGCTATTTCTTTTCTCACTAAATGATTAGACTAAAAAGGAATCTTTCCAAGAGCTAAATTACCTATGCAGCACTATTCATTTGCTGATTTTCCAACTCTCAATTGAATTCCTCTATTCTGTCACATTTGTAGAGTCAGCATGATGAACAATATAGGAGCCACCTGTGAGCTCTAGGTAATTCAGTGATGATCTCCAATCCTAATAACAGTGTCTGCATAATCTATATAAGGTAGAAGTGTAATGAAAAATTTTCTACATGGAGACTTTTCATCATATTTTTTTTGGTCGAGACTTTTCTCCTAAAAAAGGAAAAGAAAACAGTGCTGTGATCACTCCAGGTATAACAGGAACAAGTGTGACACATGTTGAATTTCATCCCGCTTTTCAATATTAAGTAATGCTAACACCCCAGCTTTCTCATTTAATCTGAGCCAGCTGTTTTCTCCTTACCCCCCCCCCCCCCCCTTAATATAGCATCTGGATGAATTGCCAGGGGTTGATCATTCACAATTCAGGACTGAACTGAAGAGCACTCTACACTCAATTATAAAGGAACCAAGAATATTATCTAAATTTCCTTCTAAAACTCTAATTCTAAATTTCCAATGAGAAGTTGGAAAAACGGAATCATTCGTAATTCTCTCTCTCTCTCTCTCTCTCTCTCTCTCTCTCTCTCTCTCTCTCTCTCTCTCCTTGAGTATATGTGATTCACTCTCTTTTTGTTTTTTTGTCTCTGTCTTTGTCTCTGTTTTCCTCTCCCTCTCACACACACATACATAAACCCACACAATCTATAATTATCTATATAATTGTATCTTTGATTCCCATGAGGCATCATTTCCAAAAAGGCAAGAATCATCACTTCTCAAAACTTAATTATGTTCCTTAGAAGTACAATGCTTACACATGTAAGTTATTTGATAAATTTTATGAAAAACAAATAATTAGGCAGTATGGTGTGCTTCTTTTGAGTTGTTGCAGTTTTATATAACTCTCCTTGACCCTATTTGGGATTTTCTTGACAAAGATACTGAAATAGTTTGTCATTTCCTTCTCCAGCTCATTTGTAAAATGAGGAACTACAGACCCAGGACTCTATCAATACCATCTAGATGTCCATGGTTTTTACATCAAGAGGTTCAAGGTCACTTAGTCAAGTTCCTTGAAATAGGATTCAAATTCACAAAAACAGATTTAAGATCCATTTCACCCAACAACAATGTCCATTGCATGTTTTGTTATGTTTTTTCCTTTTGGTTAGTTTAAATCTCCCTCTTCAAAATTTCTACTCATTATAACTAATTGTTCTCCTTTTTCTCAAAGAGGAAAGACAAATTTTCTTCCATGTAACAGTCCTTAGAATATTTGAAAACAATTGTCATGTCTTTCATATGTATTTTCTATTTTAAACTCAACAACTTTCCCATTTCCTTCAAGAGATGTTTACATGTATTGATCTTGTAACCCCTCACCACTATAGTTTTCTCTCTCTCTGGGTACCCTTTTGCTTATTATCTTATAAAGAGGTGGTCCACATAACTAATCAAATAAACAAATATGGTGTCAACAGGACTTCTCCTTTACCTGGAAAGTATACATGAATTAGTGAAGTCCAGGCTTACATTAACTATCATGCTTACCCTATTCTGCTGATTCATAGTAAATGGCAGACCACAAAATGATTCATATTTTGCAGGTAAAAAAACTTGTTATTTAGGCATCAAATTAATTTGTTTTCTTTATAATATTGCTATTATCAGTTGTAGAATTCATTGAACCTACAAGTGCATTAGACTTCAAGGAAAAAAATGGTTCAATCTGCAACTTTCAGGGCAGGAAGTTATTAGAAGATGAGTCTTAGACATGTTAAGTGACATGGTCAAAAGTACAGAAGACATACATGTATACAGGTCTTATACTCAAAGACTTAATGTATTAAATATTATGAAAAGAGTAATGAATCTTCAGTCAGTATTTGTGGATTTGTATCACTATTCTGTTATTTGCTTACTGTGTGACATCAAATCAGCTTAACTTCTAAGGGCTTCCCTTTCCACATTCTCCAAAAAAGTAAATTGATTAAGAATGACCAATATTATGTTCAAAGAATTGGATAAGATAATCTTTATTTCTTGGTATAAAATATCTTCTACCAAATCATACTGCCTAATGATTTGTTTTACAGCAAACTATTTATCAAATAACATTGAATAAGCATATCTCCTAGAGGAGATATCAAGCTTTGATAAGTCATACATGATCCAGGTTTTTTGAAACTGTCATGGGAACTCAAAATAAAAACATGAATACCTACAAGAGAAAATATTGTATAGTAGATATAATAAGCGAGTTACTGAACTGAATTATTGCCTTTGTTGCATAAATTGAGTCATTTTCAATTCTCCATGAGTTCATTTGGGGTTTTGGTGGCAAAGATGGCATGATTTTCCATTTCCTTTTTCAACTCATTTTACACATGAGGATCTGAAGCAAACAGTATTAAGTACCATCCATGTCTAGGATCACAAGTTAGTATGTATTTGAGGCCAGATTTTCACTCAGCTTCTCTTTATTTAATGTTAGATGATCTTTCTCTATCTAGCTGCCCAAACTGAGGTGCAAGAAGAGGAGATGGATTTTCAGTTGAACTTTAATGATTGGGTAGGAAAGCAAAAGATAAAGTTTCATGGTGAGAAGATTTAGTAAAACTCAATGAGAGCAAGGCGGCCAGGTTGCCTAGTGGATAAAGCACCGGCTTTGGAGTTAGGAGCACCTGGGTTCAAATCTGGTCTCAGACACTTAAAAATTACCTAGCTGTGTGGCCTTGGGCAAGCCACTTAACCCTATTTGCCTTGCAAAAACCTAAAAAACAAAAACTCAATGAGAGCAAATACCAGAGGAGTACTATTGCAATGTACTTTCAGAAGACAGAGAGTTGTACATTGAAGAAGCTGGAATCAAAAGCATGTAGAAAAGGATATTTGCAATAAGAGAAATCAGTGCCACTCCACCCCAGAGCAGTTTGGGTCATACTCTTTTGTTTTAATTACCATTTTTCTTTTGTTTTGCATTTGAACAAATCTATTATGTACAACTTGCTATTTCTTCTAAATGTATAATAAATTTAAAACATATCTTTTATTTACTTTTTTGCCCTCTCCTCCAAGACAGTTAATATCATAAACAAATATGTGTATGCGTGTATATATATATATATATATATATATGTCTAACTCTATCACTCTATCGCATATATGTACACACACACATACACAGAAGAATGTATTCTATTATGCCCAAAGGGCAATACAAATCTCCATACCCTTTGATCCAACAATACCAGTACTGGGTCTATACCCTGAAGAAATCATGAAAAAAGGGTAAAGCCATCAGTTGTACAAAAGTATTCATATCAGCCTTGTTTGTGGTAGCAAATAATTGGAAATTGAGTGAATGTCCATCAATTGGGGAATGGCAGAACAAATTATGATATGTGTAAATTATGGAACACTATTGTTCTAATGGAAACCAAGAGGTATGGGATTTCAGACAAGCCTGGAAAGTCTTGCATGAACTAGTGTTGGGAGAGATGAACAGAACCAGAAGAACATTCTATACCCTTAACGGCAGCATGGGAGGTGATGATCAGCCTTAATGGACTTGTTCATTTCATCGTTGCAATAATCAGGGACAATTTTAGAGTACCTGAGGTGAGAATACCATCTGTATTCAGAGAAAGAACTGTGGAGTTTAAACAAAGACCAAAGTTTATTACCTACAATTTAAAAAAAAAAAAAGTCTTATGTGCAACAAAATTTTGCTGTCTCTAATATATTATTTTCTCCTCAAGGATATGATTTCTCTCTCAACAGATTCAATTTTTTTTTAGGTTTTTTGCAAGGCAAACGGGGGTTAAGTGGCTTACCCAAGGCCACACAGATAGGTAATTATTAAGTGTCTGAGACCAGATTTGAAACCAGCTACACCTGACTCTAAGGCTGGTGTTTTATCCACTAGGCTACCTAGCCGCCCAACAGATTCAATTCTGATCAATGTATAGCATGAAAACAATATGAAGATTATCAGACAGCTTTCTGTGGGGGTTGGGGGGAGGTAATGGAGGGTGGGGTAAAAAGTGTATTATTCAAAACCTTACAAAAAGTGAAGGGTAGAAATTACATATATATATATATATATATATATATATATATATATATATATATATAATTGGAAAACAAAATATTTTTAAAAGAATTTATTCTATACATACTTGTATTTATCAGTTCTTTTTTCTAGATACATATAGAATTCCTTTCACAGATCATTTGTAATTAATTTGAGTATTTATAATACCATTTTTTAAAAATTTTGCACGCAAGCATACTTTTAGGATTCAAAACAAATGGTTATTGATTTATAAAACATCCTCAGTGAATGGTTGACTTCAGCAGCAATGGGGCAAGACTTTTGAATCTGATTCTCATTCTCTACCTCTCCTGAACTACAACAGAACATATTGTGTCTGCACAGAAGATTGATTTTAGTTACTTAGTTTTCTTTTAATTAATTTATTCCCTGGGTTCCTTCTCATTAAATTCATGTTTTCCCCCATCAAAGTCAGAAAACTTTCTGAGAAATCTGAAAAGCCTGCCCTTCACCTGATACTAAGGACATCATTTGGCTTTTAGACACTGACATTAATTATAAACTCAACTGAATACTGGCTAAACAGAATGTGTATGATATGATTGTCAAATGTACTATACATTGATTTTCTGATAACATCTATTCCATAGAAAATACTGAAGGAGGAAGGAAATTCAATTTTGTGGTGGAATTTAATTAATTTATGCCTTAGCATAGTTTTGTCTATTGTGGAAGCAACTTGTTTTATAAAATATTATAAATACATCTAATACTATATAAACAAAATGTTTCACAATATAAATAAATATAATATATAATATTTCTGTGATTCCCTACTTTCTTTTCAACTCTTTCCCTTTCCTTTGTCTTAAATGTTATTTTTCATAGCATACTTAAGCAGTATTGGAGGCTGACTCAGCATGTTCTAGTGGTATGTGAAGAATTAACATTAACAAGAACTGTGGAGGTCCAATCTGTCAGAGTGCCAGTGGGAAAGTTAGCCATGGTATAGGAAGCAAGCAAAAAAACTGGGTTCATGGACAGATGAAAAGGAAACTTGGAAGCACCAAAGCCAAAGAAAGCAGACAGAATGAGCAACAAATATGATGTGACTTGATTGATTGCCTTCAGAGAAGAAGGTAAGTGAGGAATATTAAAATGAAGGAACCAGGTATCATTGTGAAAACAAACTATGAAGTGATTATCTTTGACTTATGTTTAATTTGGAACTGTGGTCATGGAACCATCCTTAGTTATATTTTAAATGAGTCATTATGCTTAACTATTGATAAAAGAAATCTGCTTTTGATGTCATTGTTTTCAGCTGTTTCTGATTGTAATATTGTTTCTTGGAAAAGCTACTGGAGTGGTTTGCCATTTCTCATTCCAAATCATTTACATATGAAGAAACTGCGGTAATTAGGGTTAAGTGGATTGTTCAGGTCAAACAAAGAGTAAGAGCCTAAGACCTTTTTGAACTCAAAGATGAGTCTTTCCATCTCCAGGCTATCTACTCTATTCAATAGCTTAAAAATGAGTAAGAATGAAAGACTATATTTTTAATGCATTTTTCACTGATGTTACTTGTTGGTTTGATTGTATTGACACTGAATACTTTTATCAATTATAATGAACAAATTATATACTCTTTTCAGTTTCCTTTAAGAACATCTATATTTGCCTAACATATAACACATTAGCTTTTCCTTGCGAATTAAATTTGACTAGTTTCTCTGTTAGGAGCTTTATCTACCATGAAATATAAGTGCTCTAAAGTCATAGGATATACTTGTCATTTTCCTGCTCCAGATGAATTCTGTTTCTATTTTTTACAACTCTGTAATATAAGTTTTTGGTAATTTGATTGGTATACCACTAAATAAGAAATTTAATTTGTGTAGAATTGTCATTTTTATAATATTAGCTTGACCTAACTCTGAGCAATTGACATTTTTCCAATTGATTAAATCTGGCTTTATTTGTGTGAAAAGTATTTTACAATTTTCTTAATACAGTTTCTGGGTTTTCTTGGGAGGTAGATTCCCAAATATTGTATGCTGTCTACTACCACTTACAATGGAATTTCCTTTTCTATCTTTTGCCCTTGGGTTTTGCATTTTATGTATAGATATGCTAATGATTTATGTGATTTTATTTTATATCCTGCTACTCTGCTAAAGTTGCTAATTTTTTAAAGTATTTTTAATTTATTTCCTAGGATTCTCTAAATATATCATTGCATCATCTGCCAAGACTAAATGTGTTGCTTCCTCCTTACCAATTAGAATTCTTTCAATTTCTCATCCTTTTATTGCTAAAGCTAATATTTCTAATACTTTATTGAGGAGTAGTAGTGGGCATCTTTATTTTACCCCTGTTCTTATTGGAAATGTTCCCAATTTATCCTCATTATATATATATATAATGTTTACTGTGGGTTTTTAGATAGATATTGCTTATTATTTTAAGAAAAACACCAGTTAGTAGTATACTTCCTAATGTTTTCAAGAGGAATGGATGTTGCATTTTGTCAAAGACTTTTAAACATCTATTGAGATAATCATATGACATCTACTGGTTTTATTATTGATGTGATAATTTTTAAAATTCCTGTCTACCTATTATAAATCCTACCTGATCATGGATTATTATCCAAGTAAAAATTCATTGAAATTTCTTTGCTAAAACTTTAATTAAGATTTTTGCATCAAAGTTCATTCAGGAGACTGGTCAATAATTTTCTTTCCCTCTTTTGGCTATTTCTGGTTTTGCTATGATTTGGTGTCATATATTGATGCTGTAAGGTGAATGAAATATTAAGAACTACATTGGTGTCATAAAATGAATTTGGCAGAACTATTTTTATTTAAATTAGTGTAGAATTGGAATTAATTGTTCCTTATGTTAGGTAGAATTCACTTGTAAATCCATCTGGACTTTAGAGACTTGTCTTTTTGATGTTTCTTTTCAATTTCTATTTCTGAAATGGAATTATCTAAGTATTTAATTTCTTCTATTAATTTGAGTAGTTCATACTTTAGAAATATTCATTTCACTCAGGTTATCAAATTTATTGTAATTCAGTTGGGCAAAACCTCTTCAAATGATCTCTTTAATGTTCTCATTGGTGAGTTAGCATTTTTCATTTTTGATATTTATAATGTGATATTCTTTTTTTCTTTTTAAATAAGACTAACCAAAGGTTTATTATTTTATTGGTTTTTTTATAACAGCAGTTCTTATTTTTATTTAATAGATCAATGATTTTCTTACTTTGAATTCTATTAATCTTTCCTCTGAGTTTTACAATTTCTAATTTGGTATTTAATTGAAGATCTTTAATGTGTTCATTTTTATACCATTTTTGATCGAATGCCCAATGCATTGATATCTTCTTTTTTCCATTTTATTCATATAAGCATTTAGAGAGATAAAATTTCCCCTAAAGGCTGCTTTGGCTGTAACCCCCATATTTTGAGATGAAGTCTCATTGCTGTCATTGCCTTGGATTAACTAGTTGATAATTTCTAAGATTTGTTGTTTGATACACTCATTATTTAAAATTAGGTTATTTAGTTTTCATTTAAGTTTCAGCTTATATTTTTATGGTCATTTATAACAAGTAATTTTTATTGCATCATGATTTGAAAAAGCATGCATTTATTATTTCTGTCTTTCTGCATCTAATTGTAAGGATTTTATACCCTAAGTACATTTTCAATTTTGGTACATGAGTCATTTACAATCAAGAAAAATTCTTTTCTATTCCTATTAAGTTTTCTCCAATTTTCTAAGATTACATTCACCTTCTTAACTTCATTCTTGTTTATTTTGCAGTTAGATTTATCTAATTCTGAAGTTGAGGTCCTCACTTTTATAGTTTTGCTGTCTATATCTCCATACAATTCAATCAGCTTCTCCTGTGAGAATTTGTATGTTATATCACTTGGTCTATATTTGTTTAATAATGCATAATTTTGGAGCCTGTGTGACTTTTAAGAAGATGTACTTTGCTTTCATATCCCTCTTAATAAGCTCTATTTTTGCTTTTGGACTATCTGAGATCAGGATTGCTACCGCATATTTTTTTACTTCAGCTGAAGCATAATATATTTTGATCCAGTCACTAACCTTCATCATGTGTATCTGTCTGCTTCAAATGTGTTTCTTGTAAATAGCATACTGCAGGATTCTAGTTTTTTAATATCTGCTTCTGTTTTTTTGGCAAAGTTGGTCACATTCAAATTTACAGTTAAGATTACTAATTCTGTATTTTACTCCATGCTCTCTTTACCGGGTCATAATTTTCTCATTTCTTTCCTCTTATTCCTCCTCACTAATGTATTGCATTCTTTCCCCTTTAACTTTTCTTAAAAATTTAACTTTAACTTTTTGCTCACTTTCAACTTCAACTTCCCTTTCATCAGTCCCTTCTACTTTCTTTCTCTTCTGCCCCCTCCACTTCCCTAGGGTAGGATAAACTTTTATATAGCAATCAGGTTAATGGGAATAGAAAAGAATATACATTTTTCTGTACAGTACATGGAACCTCTACCAAAATTGATTGTGTTCTTAGGCATGAAAATCTTATAATTAAATGCAGAAAGACAGAATAATAAATCCATACTTCTCAGACTATAATGCAATAAAAATAGCATGTAATAAAATAACAATAAATTATAGTAAAGGTTCATGGAAAAATAAACCAAAAGCAAATTGGAAACTAAATAGCTTAATTTTAAATAGTAAATGGATCAAACTGAAAACAATAGAAACAATCAATAATTATATCCCAGAAAATGATAATAATGAGACACAAGACCAAAATTTATGGGATGTGGCAAAGACAGTTTTGCGGGGAAACTTTTTAATCTCTACATGTTTATTAATAAAATAGATAAAGAAGAGATCAATGAATTGGGTATGAAACTAACAAAAAGCTTGAACAAGAATAAATTAAAGATCCTCTGTTAAATATCAAATTAGAAATTCTGAAAATCAAGGGAGAGAGATTAATAAAACGAAAGCAAGAAAACCATTGATCTAATAAATAAAATTAAGATTTAGTTTTATGAAAAAGAAATAGATAAATCTTTGGTTAATCTGATTTTTAAAAAAGAAAGCATATAACCAAATTACCAGTATCAAAAATGAAAAGGTTAAATTAACTACCTATGAATAGGAAATTAAAGAGATAATTTGGAAGTACTTTGTCCAATTGCATGCCAATAAATTTGATAATCTAAATGAAATGGATGAATATTTACAAAAATACAAACTGATCAGATTATCAGAAGAGGAAATCACATATTTAAATAACTCTATTTCAGCAAAAAGAAATTGAAGAAACCATCAATAATCTCCCTAAGAAAAAGTCTCCAGATCTAGATGAATTTACAAGTGAATTCTACCAAACATTTAAGGAAAAATTAATTCCTTTTCTACGTAAACTATTTCTAAAAATAAAAGTAGTTCTGCCAAATTCCATTCACCAACATCACACCAACATGGTACTGATACCTAACCCATGAAGAACCAAAACAAAGAAAATTGTAGACCAATCTCCATAATGAACATTGATGCAAAAATCTTAAATAAAATTTTAACAGACTACAAACAATTATTATTAGGATTATTCACCATGATCAAGTAGGATTTATACTAATTAGATAGTGGTGACTCATTAGGAAAACATTCAACATAATTTAACATGTCAGTAACAAAACCGACAGAAATCACAATATTATCTCAATAGATTCTGATAAAGGCTTTGATAAAACACAACATCAATTCTTTTAAAAACTCTGGAAAGTTCTGAAATAAATGGAGTTTTCCCCCTTAAAACAATCAACAATATTTTATGTACTGGAGATAAACTCAGAGAATTTCCAATAAGATAAGGGGTAAAAAAATGTCTGTTATCATCATAGCTATTCAATATAGTATTAGAAATGTTAACTTTAGCAATGAGAAGAAAAAAAAGGAAGTTGAAGGAATCAGAATTGGCAATGAGGAAGCAAAGTTTTCACTCTTTGCTGCTGATATAGTGGTATACTTAGAGAACCCAAGAAAAATAATCTAGGTGGAGCCAAGATAGCGACAAGAAGGGATCCAGTCTTAGGAGCTCTCTGACAGAACTCATAAGCTAAGGACTCTAACTAAACTTTCAAGAGACAGAACCCACAAAGGGACCCAGTGAGGCAGTTCTCCTACTCAAGGTAACCTGGAAAAGAGCAGAAAGGCTCTGCTCCCTGGAGTCAGAGGGGCAGCCCCCTGGAGAGGTGGCCCAGCAGAGTGAAAGAACTTCAGCCTCCTGGAGGCAGCCTCAGGGCACTGGGAGCATGGCTCACAGAAGCAGGGGAGTCTCCTGAGCTGCACCCCAGAGAGCACCAGGCACAAAGTGGGGGAACAGCAGGGGACCTCTGCCAGAGCAAGCACCTGGAGCCCAGCCCTCAGGGCACACAGCAAGCAGCTTGGTATTTTGGCTGTCCAGACCCTGAAACAGAAGCAGGCGGAGCCAGTAAGCAGGAGCCCCTAGGGCAGGAGCCCCTTGAGCTGAGGGAGGTGAGTGAAGAGAGAGAGACTGCTGAGCTCTGTCCTCTGCCCCTGGAACAGGACTCTGGGGCTCTGACCACATTCAGATCCTGATCCCAGTTTAGGCCCCCCATAGAACAACAGGGACCCCCCCCAATTTGGCCCTGTGGCAGAGGGGGGAGCTTATGGTCATTCACAGACCAGGAGGGAGGACTGAGCCTCACACACTGAGACCCTTGTGGCAATGTCCCAAAAACTCAGGAAGCACCCCAAAACCAGGGCCAGGCTGGGAAAATGAGCAAGCAGAGAAATAAGAGGAAGACAATTGAGAAATATTTTGCAAATGAGCCCAAAAAGGATCAAAATACTCAGTCTGAAGATGAGGAAGCACAAGCTCCTGCATCTAAAGACTCCAAGAAAAACAGAAATTGGGCTCAGGCTATGACAGAGCTCAAAAAAAGACTTTGAAAATCAAATGAGACAGCTGGAAGAAAAACTGGGAAAACAAAGGAGAGAGATGCAGGAAAAACATGAAAATGAAGTCAGCAGCTTAATCAAGGAAATCCAAAACAATGCTGAAGAAAATAGCATGCTAAAAACCAGCTTAGGTCAAATGGATAAAACAGTTCAAAAAGTTACTGAGGAGAAGAATGCTTTAAAAAGGAAAACTGGCCAGATGGAAAAAGATATAAGAAAACTCTTTGAGGAGAACAAATCCTTCAGACAAAGAATAGAATTCAGGGAGATTGATGAATTTAACAGAAATCAGGAATCAATACTTCAAAACCAAAAAATGAAAAATTAGAAGAAAATGTGAAATATCTCATTGAAAAAAACAACTGATATGGAAAACAGACTTAGGAAAGATAATTTAAAAATTATTGGAATACCTGAAAGTCATGATCAGGAAAAGAGCTTTGACATCATTTTCAAAGAATTACTACAGGAAAATTGCCCTGATATTCTAGAAGCAGAGGGCAAAATAGAAATGGAGAGAATCCACAGATTCCCCTGAGAAAGAGATCCCAAAAAACCAAGCCCTAGGAATATTATAGCCAAGTTCCAGAACTCCCAAGTCAAAGAGAAAATATCACAAGCAGCCAGAAGGACACAGTTCAAATATCATGGAGCTGCAGTCAGGATCACACAGGACTTAGCAGCAACTACATTGGATGCTCATAAGGCTTGGAATACAATATACCGGAAGTCAAAAGAGCTTAGAATGCAGCCGAGAATGAATCACCCAGCAAGGCTGAATGTCCTCTTCCAGGGAAAAAGATGGACTTTCAATGAACCAGGGGAATTTCAAATGTTCCTTTTGGACAGAAGATTTGATCTTCAGATACAGGACTCAGGTGAAGCATGGAGATTTGAGGAGGGGGGGGAAATATGAGGGACTTAATGATGATGAACTGCATGTATAGAAAAATGATACTGATAATATTCATATGAACCTTCTCAGTTAATAGAGCAGGTAGAGGGAGCTTTTATAGTTGAAACAGGAGAAAGCTATATTCAAAGATAAAATATGGTGTAAAAATGGAGTCAATAGATAAAAGGGAAATGGAATGGGAGAAAGAAAAAGGAGAGGGGGAATAGTCCAAGATATTTCACATAATAAGATTTCTTTTATTACAATGAGCTATTGCAATGATATGGAAGCAGGGAGGCAAGAGGGAATGAGGGAAACTTTGCTCTCATCAGAGATGGCTAAGGAGAGGAAACAACAAATATACTCAATGGGGTATAGACATCTGGAGTAAGAAGGAGGGGGGGAGCAGGGGGAAGGGGTGGGGATGTGAATAAAGGAGGAGAAGATGGACCATGGGGAGAGAGTGGTTAGATATAACACATTTTCTTTTTTACTTCTTGCAAGGAGCTGGGATTGGAAGGCCTGCCTAGGACCATAGGGCCAGGTGGATTCTGGCCCTAAGGGGTGGTATGGGGGCTCAGGGCTTCTTGGCCCCAGGACAGGGATCTGTCTGCTGCACCACTCAGTTACCCTACAGCAGAGTCAGAGTGAAAGGAGAGAGAAAATATAGTACATGGTAGTGGAGAAATAAGAAAGGAGAGAGTTGCGATCAGCAATGGCAATGTTGGAAAAACATGGAAGCAACTTTTGTGATGGACTTATCATAAAGAATGTGATCCACCCATGACAGAGTTGTTGGTGTTGGAACAAAGACTGAAGCACATTTTTTGTTATTATTATTTGGGGGGAGGGTGCAGGGCAAGTGGGGCTGGGTGGCCTGCCTGGGGTCACATAGCAGGGGGATCTTTGGGTGTCTGGGCCTGGATTTGGACCGAGGTGCTCCTGGCTCAAGGGCCAATGCTCTATCTGCCACCCAGCCACCCCTACTATTATTACTATTTTATTTTATTGTGGGTCTTTTTTTTTCTTCTTTTTGGTTTTTTCAGGGCAATGGGGATTGGGTGGCTTGCATGTCACATGGCTGGGTGATTGTTGGGTTTATGAGGCTGGATATGGACTTGGGTACTTGTGGCTCCAGGGCTGGTGCTTCGTCCATTGCACAACCTGGCCATACCTACAATTATTACTAATTTTTTAAATTTTAATTTGTTTCTCTCCCCTTTCCTTTTTTTCACCCAATGCAAGTCTATCTATATTCATTGGGGGGGGGGTTATTTTGTTTACTTGTAAACAAGAATATTTTATTAATGTAAAAAAACATTTGTACAAAATGAGAATAAAAAATAAATTAAAGTTAAAAAAACTTTAAAAAAAGAAAAATAGTCTAAAAATCTCATTGAAATAATTAACAAATTCAACAATGTGGGAGGATATAAAATAAATACATATAAATCATCAGCATTACTAAATATGAACAACAAAGCCCAAGTGCAAGAGATTGAAAGAAAAATTCCATTTAAATAACTGTAGACAACATTAAATACTTAGGAATCTACTCCCCAAGTTAAATCCAGAAACTGTATAAAGCACTTCTCATTGAAATAAAGTCAGATCTAAATAAATGGAAAAATGTCAATTGCTCATGGTTTGGTTGAGCTAATGTAATAAAAATGACAATTCTTCATGAATTAAATTGTTTATTTACTGCCATACCAATCAAATTACCTAATAATTAATTTAATGGCCTAGAAAAAATAGTAACAAAATTTATCTGGAGGAACAAATGGTCAAGAATAGCAAAGGAACTGATGGGAAAAAAGAAGAAAGGAAGCTAGCCTAGCTCTACTAGATCTAAAACTATAGTGTGAAGCAGCTGTCATCAAAACTGCCTGGTACTGGTTAAGAATTAGAGTAATGAATCGGTGAATTAGGATACATTCAGAAAAAAACTGTAGTAAACAGTAATGTACTGTTTGTCATACTCAAAGACATCAGCTTCTAGGTAAGAACTCACTATTTCACAAAAATTGGAAAACTGGAAAATAGTATGGCAAAACCTAGGCATACACCTACATATCACAATGAATAAAGGACTTAGAAATAAAGGGGCAACATCAGAGATAAATTAATAGACCAAGAAATACTCTGTCTATCTGATCTATGGAAAGGGGACAAATTTATGACCAAACAAAAAATAGAGTATGTTATAAACTGCAAAATGAATGATGTAACTATATGAAATTAAAAAGATTTTGTACTAATAAAATCAATGCTTCCAGGAGTAGAAAGAACAGAAAGATGGGAAACAATCTTCCAACTAGGAGTTCTGATAAAGGTTTCAGTTTTAAAATATATAGAGAGAATTGCATCAGATTTATAAGGTCTCAAGTCATTCTCCAATTCATAAATGGTCACAGGTTATGAAAAGACAGCTTTCAAATGAAGAAATTAATGCTATATATAATTATATAAAAATGTTCCAAGTCAGTATTGATTAGAGAAATGCAAATTAAAACAAATCTGATTGACTATGATGACAAAAAAATTAAAATGATCAATGTTGGCAAGACTGTGGGACGATTGGGATACTAATGCATTATTGATGGAGTTGTGAAATTATCTAAGAATCCTAGAGAGCAATATGCCCAAAGAGTAATAACACTGTTCACACCCTTTGACCCAGTCAATTCCAATTCTAGGTGTATATATCAGAAAGAAAGAGGAGTATTTAAATGACTGTAAAGAAGTCAAAAGGAATGAGGATTGGGAAAAGTTCATTGCATTAGGTAATTAGGAGATAATTGAAAACACTGGAGAGAACAGTTTTAGTAAAATGATAAGGCTAAAAGATTGAGTATAGGGTGATAAGAACAGAATGATAAGAAAATATGAAATTTATATTTTCTAAGATTTCCTTTTTGTGGATGGGAAAATCCTCTATAAAATGGTGATGATTTTTCTTGTTATATTTTATGACCTTTATTGAAAAATAATTATTTTAGATATTTTTCCTCTAACTTCCTAGGACACTCTAAAATATATCAAGTTGTCTATAAATAGAGATAATTGTCATCTTTTCTATGCTTCATCAATTTCTTTCCCAACTCAGTTGGTATTAATAACAATACTAAAACAATATCAAGTAATAATAATTAAATGAACATAAATCTTTTATTATTAATCTTATTAGAAGGCTATTGAGGATTTCTCTTTACAATTACAAAATAACTTACCCCAATTCACTTCCTGTGTGTTGGTCACAGAACTAGCTATCAACAAAACTTCAACACCTCTATTACATAAATAAACCAAAAGCTCTAGGCCAGATATAGTCTGAGGATTCTTAGACTTCCTTGAAAGTTAAGAATTCTTTGAGGTTATTTTTTCCCATAATAACACTGTTTTAATTTTAATTTTAACTATCATAATAATATATAGAAATATCCTATATAAAAAAGTTTTTGGGTAAAGTTCTTAATAATTTTAAGTATGTAAATGTCTCCTGATATCAAAAAGTTTGAGAGCCACTGCTGTAAACTCTGGATAAAAATAATTTGATTGATCTTGAAGTCCTTGAAAAGCAATGTATAAACCAGGATGGTGCTACACAGTAGCTATATGTAGATTAGTTGATTAACCTTTCATCTTTGCTATGGATTTTTACATAAAAGAGTAAGCCAGTACAAATTCTAGTGATTCAAACTTATTTCAGCTCAGTAGTAGAAGGCTCCAATAAAACCCTTAAGAAGAAATCACTTGGATGAAGGGACAGTAAGAAAGACCTCAACATTGACATAAGTCCTGCTCTCTTCCCTTACCTATTTTCACCCCTCCCCTTGTCTTTAGAAGGATTTAATGATCATTGGCGAAATTCGCAAGAATCTTGGTCTTTCCAGCTACCTTGAAATGAATGATAGAATATTTGCATTGAAATTTAAAAATAAACTAGACATTGAAAAATAATAAATTTATAAGCCTATAAGTATGTCATCATGATCATGTCTCTCAGGAACTTCATTATCATCCCATGTGATTGAGTTAGCCTTAGCATTCTCATCTCATCAGTCTTCTTTTTTTTTTAGGTTTTTGCAAAGGCAAATGTGGTTAGGTGACTTGCCCAAGGCCACACAGCTAGGTAATTATTAAATATCTGAGGTCAAATTTGAACTCAAGTACTCTTGACTCCAGGGCTGGTGCTCTATCTACTGTGCCATCTAGCCACCCCTCATCGGTCTTCACAGTACCCTTTGTTCCTCTGATTGTAAGAAACAGGAGAAAACTCTCTAAAGTCTTCTTTCATGGCTCCAGGAAGGATTTACTTATTTTTCTAAACTCTAGATATTATACTCTTCCTAGCAGGATATATAAATCAAAGCAGTGGAGCAAAGTGACCAAAGCATCACAACCAATCAAGTATAATACAATATTGGAGTATTAATAGTATTTATTTGTAACATTTTCATTTTTTTTAATATTTATGTTAAATAAATAGTGCTTGCATTCTAAAGCTATTTGAATTACACTGTTAAAAACTGAAATCATACAGTCAATGGAAAAGGTTTAATAGTCACATAAAGGGTTTCAAAAATATATCTGCTTTCATTTAGAAATAATAATTAAAGTTTTTATGGACCCTGTGTTGTTCCATTATCACTTCCATTCTACACACTCACACATCTCAATCTAGACAAAGTTTTATAGGAATAATAACATAAATCTAACTAGAATAAAGATCATCATGGAGCAAATATTTCAACCCATTCAACCAGAATGACTTAAAGAAGTAGATGGAGTACATGTATATTTCTCACTTCGAAGAAGTCCAAATGCTTATATCTCTATTTACTCCTAAAATCTATGTCTTATTTCAACTATATAGCTGTGTAAGTGTGATTTCTATCATTTCCAAGTCCCAGGAAATGCAATCTTTGATGCTGAGCCTAGATGATAAAAATCAAATTACCTTAGAAATTGTGCATGTTTGTCTTATAATACAAATTTCATAATGTGGTGATATTTCTGCTCTAGTAAACAAAAACACATACCACAGTAATTTCAAGATTATTAAATTATAATTTGATCATCAATTATTTTAACATTACAAAGTTAAAATGCAATTACTTTTAAATGATATAATTTTATAGGAAGAAATTAAAATGAAATGAAAGGAAGTAATAATTTTTTTAGTTTGGTATGTTAAAAATGCAAAGCATCACAGGCAATTTTGTATATGCCATATGATAAATTAATAATTAATTACAATTACAACAATAATAATGCTCTATTTCCAATATATTCATGAAATAATGCATATTTAAATATCCCACTTCTCTATATATTCTAAACTTTCCTTCAATTTTTTAATAATATAATTAAATGAAAGCATCTAAACTGTAGTTCTATTATTAAAAAAAGGATTCTGTACATATTAAGTATGTGCTATAGAAATGTTTATTGAATTTAATTTGCCAAGAGTCAGAAGGCTGTGTTCTTAACATGTCATATACTCCACACCCTCTATTTCAATATCTTTATCTTTCTAAATGGAAATATGAATATTTATAGTAAATATATCACAGGTTATTTATTTTTTTCAGCTTATATACATGTATTATATATACATACAATAATTAATCCATTGTTATATACATCGATTTATACATACATTTATGGATTTTAAAAATACACACATATTTATATAGACACAATAATATAAACATATATTCAATGATGTTTAACATTTATCCATAATAATCATCAAATCCAAAGGAAAAATACCATGAGAAAGAAAAAACAAAAAACAAATATTAAAAAGTGAAAACGTTATATGTTCATCAGCATTCAGACTTCATACTTCTTTCTCTGCATGTGGATGGCATTTTACATCATGAATCTTTTGGAATTGCCATGGATCAATGATTTGCTGAGAAGAGTTGTGTATCACAGTTTATCATAGTACAGTGTTAATGTTACTCTGTACAATGCTCTTCAGATTCACTTCACTTAGCATCACTTCATGTAAGTCTTTGCAGTATGTTCGACATCCATTAGAGTTTTTTGAACTTTGCTACCCTTGTATTTCAGCATCCCTGGTTCTCTATGGCCTCTAAGATGCTTAGAGATTTCAAAAGCCCAGATGGAGAAGCACACACTATAGTTTTCCTTAGTCTCAGGCACCCATCTCCAGGATGAGTTACTCCATTGGTCTGGGATGTTATTTTTATAATGTGTGATAAGGCATAGAGGGAGGTTTGTTTTTTTTTCCTGAAATACAAAGTCAACAAATTCCTGAGGTCAGTGAGACCTGAGAGAAAGCTTTAATTGCCTCATCTGTGTTTTGGGGTATGGAGAAATGAAAATGAAAGACCTTAACACTGATGGAGAGTCCCATACAGTGTTGTTCACAATTTTGTCATAACTTTAAAGGAAACTTTCACAATGTCCATAGTCCAAGATGTCTTGCAGATAAAAAAAGGAGGATGTCCTCAAAATCCTGCAGGAACCCATTAGTGTGGCATCAATTTGAACTTTCAGATGTACTAGTATATGTACAAAAGTAAATGATGGCAATACATAGCATTAATTTGATCAAAACTTGGGAAAAGTTTCTGCTGGCACCTCATGCCACTGTTGCTATTGAAAATCCAACTGATTGTTAGTGTCATCTCATCCAGGAACATTGGTCAATGAGCTATTCTGAAATTTGTTGCTGCTTCTAGCATTGGAGGCTTCATCCAGGGCACCTTCACTAACCAAATCCAGGCAGCCTCTTGGTGGTCACTGATTCTCTTGCAGTTTATGAACCTTTGACTGAAACATTTAATGTTAACCTTCCAACCATTGCATTATGCAACACAGACACTCCACTTCACTAAGTGGACATTTCCATTCCATTTAACAGCAAGGGAGCTCACTCAGTGGGTCTGCTGTGGTGAATGGTGGACTGCGAAGTCCTCTGGATGCATGGTACCATCTTCAGTGATCACCTATGGGAGGTTTGTCTGATCTTTAATTCTACAGGGATTCAGAGGATATCGAAAAGGAAAAGGAAGAGAAGGTTAGAGATGAGAAGGCGGGACAAATGAAGACTTTCAGGGTGAATTGATGGAACATGTCCCAGTATTCATTACTGCTTAGTCAGAGTTGATTGTTTGGTCTGAGGATGGGAGGTGCCATCTGTGCCCATTGAGCAGCTACCAACTGAAGCTGGGAGTACTTAGCTTCTGAGAACTGGTTTACAACTCCTATTGCTCAGGCCTCTGAATAGCCAGGAACTTCCACAAAATAGTCCTAAATTTTACCTCAGATGCTCTAAGGGTGTCGGAAAAATGCTGCCAGAAAATAAACATTATTTTCTTAACCACAACAAAAAAGATTGTTAGCTTTAGTTTTTCTAATAAAAGCAGAGACAAAAAATAAGCATTTCTTAAAAACAAAACAATGAAACAAAGAACAACACAAAAAGCAATTAGGTCCCTTCCCTTCTTGGTCTATGTTAAGGGAATTTACTAAGACAATGGAGCATATAGAATGACTGAAATTGGGCCCCTCAGAATAAGGGGATTCAGAGTATAAATAAGTCTAACTGAGTTTTTGTCATTTTCCAAATGTCCCAGATATCCCAGAGCAGGAATGAGGATACCAAAAATGTAGGAAAAAATTCAGGATTTAACTCTAAATAATGAGTGAAATTCTGGTAGTTGTGTATGTGTGTGTGTGTGGGGGGGTGATATAAGGTTTGTGTGTGTTTTAACTTGAAAAGATAGGTTTAGGATGTAAACGTGATTTCTGCTGATTAAAGAAAATTTTACAAGAAACTTAATTAAGCCAGATAATTTCTAGGTCATTTAAGGAATGGCAACATAACTGTTGATGAGTCACTTCAGGTGTATCTGACTCCTCACCATTCCATTGGAGTTTTCTTGGCTAAGACACTGTAGTAATCTGCCTTTTGCCTGACTAGTTCATTCCACAATGAGGAAACTGAGGTAAATAAGGTTAAAATACCTGCCCAGGGTCACACAGCTAGCAAGTATCTGCTAGATTTAAACATATTAAGATGAATCTAACTGCAGACCTGAAGTCCATTCACTGTACTACCTAGCTGCCGCAGAACACAGAAAATGTTAACAAATATGCTTGCACTATTTTCTCCATCACTGACAATGGAACATCATAGTCTCTGGTATCTGTCCAAGTAGAAATGCCACTAAAGAAAGCAATAATAGGATACTTATTAATATTAGTTGATTACCAGATAATAGACTCAGAACTAGAAGGGATCTTAGCAGTTGCTGATTCCAACTTATTTTTTTAGCTTATAAAGAAACTGAAGCTCAGGTAGAATGAATAAGATAGCAAATAAGAAAATACTGAATAAACATTAAAATTATTTTAAATTTGTTATTTGTGATAGTATTTTATTAATTTTTGTTTAATTTGGTCATTTTCATTTCTATCTGACTCTTTCTGATCCCAATTGTGTTTTCCTGGCAAAAATACTGTAGTAATATTCCATTTCTTTCTTAAACTCAAACTACAGAAAATGAAATTGAAGCAAACAGGCTTAAGAGATTTGTTCAAGGACAAATAGCTACTAAATGTCTGAGGCTGGATATGAACTCATGAAGATGAATCTTTCTAACTTCTGGTGGAACACTCCATACATTTTAACACTTAGCTGCCATTACTAAAAATTACTATCATCAAATGTCTAAGTTAATCTCAGTTCTTAATTCTAACTGCTTTATTTGGTCTCACAACATTTTTTTTTAATTCCTGATTTGGAAAATTTCCAGAATTTATTACTCAGTAAAGTGATATAAACACAAGTTTTATTATTATTGTGTGAAAAAGCAAATGGGTAAAACAAAAGACTATATAGATAATTAATAAGCACCTAGAAAGTTTTATGAGTATGGTGAATTGCTTCAGATTCATTTGATATAAGGAGGAGATGAAGGAATTATAAATGTTTAGCTTGAACAGTAGAACTTTTTCATCATTGATGCTGTTGCATATGTGAAGATATGATAGTTGCTTTCTACATTTAAAAATTTATAAACTAAAAGAAGTTTTAGAATTATTCCATTTTTACCACTGAGGGAAAATCAAGTTCAATAGAAAGGAAGCTGTGAAATGGAAAATTTGGATTTATTTTAAAGAAAATCATCATGACAATTAGAGTGATTCACAAGTACAACATATTGCCTTTGGAGTCAAGAATTTCCCCTACAAAGGGAGTTTTCAAGTGAATTCAAAATGATCACTTCTAGAGTTGATGTAGAGGAATTCTTCAGATATGAGTTAAACTAGATGGTCACTGGGATCCTTTATAACTCTGAAGTTCTAAGGTGCTAATATTTGAAGTTAAAGAGGTTTTGATGATAAATAGGTTTCCCAGGAAATTAGTAGATATATTTTATATTCAGAATATCTCATTCCTACTGAACTCTAACTGGTATACCCAGATAGGATCCAAAAGAAGACAGAAGAATCAAAGATTTCTAACTAATGATTAACATTGAAAGAAGATTAAGATGTAGAATCTACCACAGAGTTTACTTCAATAGGTTTCCATTATTTGTACTTGAGAATACCCTGAGATGACTACACCTCTGAGATATACAAGGATATGAAAAGATTATATAGTTTTGTTTAGCTACCAGAGAAAAGCAATTAACTCCTCCACATCAGTAGACCAAAGAAAAGTCATTCTATTTCACAGTCATATCAAGATGTACAGACAATTAGATATGTGTATAGAGGGGTGAGTCTTGATTCAGGAAGAATCATCTTCCTCATCATCTAATTTGACCTCAGACACTTAGCAGTGACTCTGAACAAGTCACTTAACCCTATTTGCCTCAGTTTTCCCATCTATAAAATGAGCTAGACAATGAAATGGCAAACTATTTTAGTGTTTTTATCAAGAAAACACTAATGGGTTCAAAAAGAATCTGACACAACTGAAAAATGACCATAATGTCAAAACATATTCTAATATCAACCCTGAACTTGAAAATTGTTATAAATTAGTATCATTTTTTATTTTTATTTTGTAGGGGTTTTTTTTGAAAGGCAAATGGAGTTAAGTGGCTTGCTCAAGGCCACACAGCTGGTAATTATTAAGTGTCTGAAGCCAGATTTGAACTCAGGTACTCCTGATTCCAGGGATGGTTCTCTATCCACTGTGTACCTAGTCGCCCAATCAGGATCATTTTTAAAGACAAAGGAAACTTTTAAACCAATCAAAAAAGTATTCTGTGCAAGAGAAAATTCCTCCAAGAGCAAGATTCAGCCCTTCCTGTATATTGCAGCTTTGCTAATTTCATTGATACTTAAATACCCCTGTTTCTTCCTCCATTTCTCTCCTTGGAGAATATTGAAGCTTAGTATTCATTATCTGCCAGAAATTTGCTACTTAGATTTTAGACAATTAATGTACTATTTATATCTTATCTAAATGAGACTAATTAAAGAGATTATCTCAAGCTTTCTTCATCTTTGAAGTTGAATAGAACATTTTTCTTTAGGAGTCAAGTTTCTGGGAAATAGAACTGCTCATTTTGTACTATTACAGATCCTTATTCATGAAAATCTGCATCTAACTATATCTCAAGAAAGTGTGTTCTTCTAGAAACAGAAGAAGAAAGTTGGAGTTTTTCTTTCCCCCTTCCCCACCTATCCCTTGGACTATTGAATTTTTCCTGCCTTTCTTCCTTCCCTCCTTTCTTTTTATTTCTTTCTTCCCTTCTTTCTTCCTTTCATTGTGTCTTTCTTTTACCTCTCTCTCTTTCCTGCCAATATTTCTTCCTTTTTTCCTTTCTTTTTTCCTTTGTTATCTCTCATCTCTTCTTTTCAAAGTTGCATGGTTTGAGTACTTGTATATGAAAGCATTTTGTAAATATATATATACACACACACACACACACACACACACACACACACACACACACATATATTTCAATGTATATGTGTCTGCACTCTTGTGTGAATATACACACAAACATAGAGACACACACATAAATGGATGATACATATACATTCAGAGCTAGAGACTATCTAGATTACGAAGATCGAAAAGCTTTAAATTAGTATCATAGAATGATGAATTAAAATTATTGGAGGTTTTTAGAATAGGGGAATGAAGGGACAAGATAGTTTTTTTATATATTTGAAGGGGAGTAATGTAGAGGAATAATTGGTGATTTACAGTTAGTCAGAATTAGTTGTGGTATAGCCAGATCAGTTGACAGAAACCATCTACTCATTTATCCTCCCTTTTGTTTTTTAGGTTACACTCTCTGTACAGAGTCCAAGGGGGGAAAGAAGGTTCAAGATTGCTTATGACAGAGGCAAATATCATAAATTTTAGCTAAGAAAGTCCTTTCCTCCCATTTGTGGGATACTAATGAATTTTCCCTTCACTATGGTATAATTGTTTTTGTTGGACTACTTGAGGAATCTTGAAATTATTTTATCTCAGTGTATCTAATTTGTCTTCAGGTCATTACCTAACAGAGTAGGTTTTATTAAATGCTCATTTCCTTCCTTTTTGAATCTATTCAAATGCACTTCCTGTATATCTTTGTCAACTATTATGAGAATGAGGATATCAGGATAAAATTCAAAGCCTTTGGCCCTCCAAATTTCAAAATGTCTGATTAGGGGGAGATGGAAATGAGACCAAAGTGGAGGCAAGGTTTTTTCCCTATCATTCAGAGATTCCTTATTAAGGACTTAGTTGTCTTCTCTCTCCTTTCCCAGATTCTTAAATCATCTAGATTCTCAGCTGTCCTGATATTTCATAATATGATTCACATGGTGTAACTAAGTTTGCTCTTACTTTTTTCTTTTTGAAAAAAAAATATTTATTTAAGTGACTTGCCCAAAGTCACACAGCTAGGCAATTATTAAGTATCTGGGGCTGGATTTGAACTCAGATCCTCCTAACTCCAGGGTTGGTACTCTATCCACTGCACACCCTAGCTGTCCCCTGCTCTTGTTTTTATAGGCAACTAGGTGATACACATATACAGTTTTAGCTGTATATTTTTAGAAAAGGATGCTGAACCTGGAGCCTGGAAAGATTTTAAAATCCCGCTTCAGACACTTATTAGCTATGTAACCCTGAACAAGTCATTCAAACTCTATTTGATTCAGTTACTATAGTTTTAAAATGAAAATAAAATCTATCTCTCAAAAGTGTTATGAGAATTCTGTTACTGTTTAGAAATAAAGAAACATAAAATAGAGATAACACACATTTTTTCCAATAGTGTATCTTAAACCCAAAGAAAAAACTACTCAGATATTTAACCAAATAATTTAGAGTTTATAAATAAGGATAAGCCCAAATATCACTGAGAAAATTTCTCAAACCCTTTGTTTTTATGACATAAAATTTTAACATTAGAAACATGTTTATAAATCTTTTCATTTTTCACAATCTTTTATAGGTGAATATGTGGAAGTCTAAAGTAAAAAAAAAAAAAGACTTTCTCATATAGGAATACAAGTCATTTCTGAAAGAATTGTGAAAAAAATGCCATCTACATCCAGAGGAAAAACTATGGAGTCCGAATGCAGATCAGAACACATTATTTTCATATTTTATATTTTTTTCTGTTTGGTGATTTTTACCTTTTGTTCTTATTTTGCTTTCATGGCATGACCAATATGGAAACACATGTTGCATGATTATTCATGTATATAATCTATATCAGATTACTTGCTATCTTAGGACAAAGAGAATAAAAGGGGGTAAGGAGAAAAATTTTATAAGAAAATGAACTTTGAAAACTATATATATGTGTATATAAAACTTGGAAAACATATTTTTAAAAAATGATTTACTCAAGAAAACATGCCAATGTACATCACAATTATTGAAATATTCCTTTTCCTCTACAGTTTAGGAAAATATCACATTGATATTGAATCTAAATCCCATCGTTTATCTTTGTCCTATATGCAATATAAATTCAAGGGTTCTTTTTCTTAATAAACTTTCCTTTACTATACTCTAGAAAAATTATTTAAACTGGACAAATAACTGCTATTTGACTGACATATTCTGATTAAAAATCTCAAAGTTATTGACTATTAACTTGTGATCATGCATTACAATAGGTGAAAAGGAGAATATAGACAACTTCCACAGAAAAACAAAAAATTATGTGCCCTAGTTTTTTTTAAATTCTCTTTTTAAGAACTGTCATTAATCAGCAAAAGGTACTGATTTGAATTTTGCCACTGTCTTTATCCCTGCCTGCTAATGGTATGCCAATGATCTGTGAAATAGCCTGAAGGTAGGAAACAGGAATGAGAGGAAAAAGTAGAATTAAAAAAGGTCTTGGATAATCCAAAGGAAATACATATATATATATATATATATATATATATATATATATATATATATATATATATATATACATATATATGTATATATATATATGTGTATATATATATACATATATATATATATATATATATATATATATATATATATATTATTTGAAGCAAGAATAAACCTTAGAAGTGATCTAGTTCTTCATCTTATGATTGACAAAACAAATTCCAGGGAGGGAAATGATTTTCTCAAGATCACATAGGTAAGTGGGTCACAGTGCTGAGATTCAAATCATTCTCTAGCCTTCCCTCCTTGTACTATGATATGA
The DNA here is from genome assembly GCF_037893015.1 of Macrotis lagotis. Taxonomy (NCBI): domain Eukaryota; kingdom Metazoa; phylum Chordata; class Mammalia; order Peramelemorphia; family Peramelidae; genus Macrotis; species Macrotis lagotis. The sequence continues at coordinate 196,553,673 of NC_133658.1, read as the reverse complement.
TAGAGTTGACCATGTGGAGCAGTTATAAATCCAAAAAATTCTATATGAATTCTCAAGACACATCTCAGCTATTAGTATTACCAAAATATCTCAAGCCCTTTAACTTGAAGTAGATCATTAATGGAAATTTCTAAGGTTTTTTTTCTACTTGTCTTATTGAATGAAATAACTTAAGAATTTCAAACTTTCTAAAGTAATCCTATAAAAAGGGAAACCATTCCTTCTGTAGAGACAGTTGCTAAGCAGCAGACACCTTTTCCCATGGTGGCCATTTCCAGAAGTGGGGTTAGTGTAGCATGCCTGCACACCTGGGTGCCAGGCAGGTGTCTGTAAGTGATTCATTCTCTTAAGATGTTTGCCTGTGGGATGTGTTGGGAAAGTCAGTACAAATAAGGGTAACCAAATTAAGCCTTGTTAACCTTGAAAGTACACTGTATTTTTGGAGAGTCGTGGACCTGGCAAAATTGGATAATGTGAAAGAAGACAATTTTAGAGATAGACAAAATGCAACTAATGATTTTTGAAGGAATAATTTAAATTACTCATATGTGCTAATACATTTTGAAAGAATGTCTTTTCAGAAAAGTGTGAAAGTAATGTGAAGTTCAAAAAGATCAATTTCATTACATATTTGCCTGATTAAATGCAAAAATGTTTACGGTCATATTGTCTAACTCAATTGACAATTTTTGCTTCGGGTTAACATATTAAAATTTGAGAACTTCATATCAAAAGAGTTAGTGCATTACAAAAGAGAAAGAATTCTAAAATAATAAAGAAGATAACTAAAAACTGTCATGAGTAATAAGAAAAATATAAAACGTGTTCTCTTAAAGGTCTAAGAAACTGATTAAATTTTGTGCATATTGTTTAAGAAAAAAGCTATTGTCTATTTTCTATTCTTTTGACTAATGCTGAAACTAGATGGTATGAAATGAAATTAAAAGGCACATATTTGAGATGAGTTGAAATAAATATAATGTGCAATTAATGTGGGATTCATCTCCACAGGATATTATCAAGGAAAATAACCTATTAATGAGCCTGTAAATTTCAAAGGAAGATTAGCTATTAATATGAAGCAATGTTATTGGAAGTCATTCAACCTAAAATAGTAAAGATGGAGCCTACCAATCCTTCTTACTAAGACAATTAAGTGAGTCAGACAAACTCATACATTCTAGGATTTCCCCTGAAAGAAAAGTATTGACTGAAAATGCTCTGTTTTCTTATCTGCAACATATTATATATAATTTCCTTTCTTTGAGTTCTGAGTCATAACATCAGGTTTGAAATGAGAAAAAAAGAAGAAGAAAAATCTGACCACAGTTTGCTACTCCATTGATAAAGAAGATCAAAGAACATATTTGGAAGATAATAAAGTCAAAGTCCCTACATTCAAAGCCTCTTAGAAAAATATTAGTTGGTCTCAGGAAATGAAAGATTGAGAAAATCAAGTAAAGGAGGTAGATGAAACCTAACTATTTGGCACTGATGGAAGGGGGGTGTGAAGGGAGGGTGGAAGGAAATTTTTTAACTTCAAAATTTACATGTGGATATCGATGAAAATAAAATTTAAAAAAGGAGGTAGATGAAAGATTGGAAAGGGAAATGAGAGTGAATATGAAATCATGAAAATCATGAAAAAAAGAGCCAGTAATGTGGTGAAGGAAAGTCATAAAAAAAATTGAATAAAACAGCATCTAAAATACAAGATCAGACCAAATGGGTGAAAAAAAGACATAAAAATCTCATGAGGAGAAAAATACCTTAAAATCACAATTGTTTTAAGTAAAAGAAGGTAAAAAAAGACTTATACTACCCCCATCCAGGCAATAGATGATGAAGACCTGAGTTACAGAAAAGAAGGATGTGAACAATATAGTTGCAGTAGAATTGACAAGACCAAGAAACTTTTTGGATAGAGAAGAAAAGGGCAAGACATAGGGAAGAGACAGGAATTATTCTAAGCTCAACCTGTTTCAATTTCCAACATGAGGATAGTGATATCACAAAATGAAATAGTGAGAGCTAGAGGGAGAGTGTATTTAGTATAAAATAGTTTATGAGTTTCTTTTTGAACATGTCTAAGCCTTATTTATTGAACACCTGTTTAACTATGCATCGGATACATAGGATACAAAGTTGAAAAAACCCCAACACAAATGAAATAGTTGCTTCCTTAGAGTGATTTATAATTTATTAATGGTATAGAATATTTACATACACATATTTTAATGAAAGATAATTTGAAAGAAAGTATACTAACATTTTAGGAATTAAAGAATGTCTTTAAAAAGGAGCTTGAACTGAGTCTTAAAGAAAACTTATATAATTCTAAGAGGCATTGATTAGGTCCTGGTTTGCTTCAAAAATTAAGAAAAACCTATGCTGAGACTAGGAAATAGATATGAGAAATATTATAGATACAGAACTGACAAGAAATAGCAATTTATCAGTTGTTGTCCTTCATTCTTGAAGAGGATCAAAATGACTTCACTGTGTTCAAGTTAATTTACAATGGAGCTGATCAGATCAGTACAAGTTCAGAATGTTCTATCACAGATCAAGCACATATAAGTCATGTGAACATTTGTGAAGTATTCTTTAAATTTGTACAACTTGTATTTCTTTTTAACTACTATAAATCTGCTTTGGTCATAAAGTACAACACCTCTGCTGACAGCACACAATTCTGGGTAGTCCTGTGCTAGTGCTAGTCATATCACAAATCGATTCATTATGTATGGAGGAACAGATCAGAGAGAGAGAGAGAGAGAGAGAGAGAGAGAGAGAGAGAGAGAGAGAGAGAGGATTATCCTCCCATGGTTGTTACCTCAGATGATTGAAAAGATGGTGGTACCCTCTATAAATACAAAGAACTGTGAGATGAGAGGTACATTTAGAGGTTTTATTTGTTCATTTTTGGACAAGTTAACTTTGAGAGGACAATAGGATATTCAGGATGAAAGTTATTCAACCTGAAGTTGCCAATATGGACTTGGTATTGAGGCAACACGTTACATCAGAAGATAACAATTTAATAATCATCATTGTAAATCATAATAGTTGAATCCACAGAGATATATGAGGTATCCATGAGATTTGAGGGATTTACAGATTTAATGGGCTAAAAAATGATCATAATTTAACAAACAAGACATAGGAATAGTCAGACAAACTGTAGAAGAAGCAAAAGAATCAATATCATGTGATTATTATAATTACATAGAGCAGTAAATTAGCATAGAAAAGCAAACTAGAATGAAGATTATGAAAAGGTCATAAGATTTAGCTGCTGAAATGATCATTAATTTGGGTGGATAATTGGATCAACTAGAGTAGGGCGAAATCATCCAGAGGATAAGGATATAAAGAAAATAGTAAAGGGCTAAATAAAGTCAGAGTTCTGAAGGACACAGATACTAATGATGGTGGGAGATGGATGATGGCCTTACATAGGAAACCACTATAAATTATATCATTTGAGCTAGGAACAGCAAGGAAGACTTCATGAGTTGGACTTGAAATGAATAAATGGGTTTAATCTGAAGGTGAAAATATGAATTAAATAACCACTTGCTCCTTAACACCTCATACTTCTGATTTTTTTTAGTTGCCCTTGTTTCCTTTTGTGTTGGCTTTACCTATATAGTTGCTACTAAAAGAGAACTCACGTGATATCTGCTTAAGGTTGGCAATCTCTAGTCTCATTAGATATAGATAGTTATATAAAAAGTATGTTCATGATGGCATAAGATGAATTTAGATCATTTGGCAATTTAATCAAACAAATCAAAACAAAACTACCAGATTATTTTTTAGTGGCAATGATACCCAAATGTGTTTTCCTTCTAATTTTATTCTTATCTTATCTAAATCCTAAATTGTTTTGTAATTTTCAAGGCTCTGGATTCAAAAAACTGCAGATAGGACATTTTTAAACAAGATAATTAATTATAAAATTCCAATTCAGAAAAATGCAGATATTCGGATCTTAAAAGTAATGTTATAAGCTTTCTCCATAAGAATTCAATTCATCACTCATTTAGAAATTTATACTTAATCTTCACAATATGCAGTATAGTTAATAGATTAACAATATAAATGTTTCTCTCAGAAGACAGCATCAGGTATTGCTATATAGCTCAGATCATATTCCCAACATATAACATTATTAGTGAAAGGGAAGGTCTGAATTTGCTTTTCTACCTCTTGACTCTTTTCTTGTTGCTCCTGGGCAGTCTATGTAGATGAAGATGAAGAAGTTGGTCCTGTCCAGAATCTCCTTCACTACTCTATTACTCTTGGACTCTCTCCCTTTCTCTCAGCATTTGAGGGGCCATTATGTTCCATTTCTTTGATAATCATATGGTTGCCTAATGCAGACAGTTCTAGGAGAGGGATGGGACAAGAAGCTGCATATCTATATATACAAGTTTACTTCTAACGAACTATTTCACTTTTCTGAAAACTCATTAATCTCTTTTTCAAGTCTGATTCTGTTCTTTCTCTAATCAGCCCAAGTACTTAACTCAGATGTATTAATTCAGCATGAATTAATCACCTCCAAAATGCTAAAAATCCAACTATCATTCAGTGGGGAAAGTCTAAACCTTATCACAGAGAACATCAAGACCAGAATAAAAGATTTAATTTTGTAAACAAGGATTTAACCTTGTCAAAAGTTATGAACTCCAATGTTCTACCATTCCTAACTCTAGTATTTAAATTTTTGATTTATATAATCTGACATTCCTCTTTATCAATGTACATGATTTTCATTGAGTTTATTTGTTTTTGCTGATGCCCAAAGTCAGTGTTTCTTGGAATTGGGCTGTATTCATAGTTGTATTATTAATTAATTAGTTAAATTAGTTTGGGTAATTACTTAAATCATTTCATTCTATTATAAGGGCCATGGTCTGGCATTGCCATGGTAAATTTGAAATTTAACAAATTTAAGAGCTTTTTAGGGGATGAATTAATTAAATGTTTGACCAAATATAGCAGATAAATAATGTTATAAATCTCCAAATGTGCCTAGGAAGGAAAAAAAAAAGGTTCTCCACACCTACCCTGGAAGAAAGCATCCACTGTGAAATGAGAATGAAGCAAAATAATCCAAGGCACATTTTAGTTCTAAAATCTTGCCACATAGTCCTTTTTCCCTTTATTTTGAATTGTCATTATTGTAAAATTTATCTCTTTAGATTCTCTAAGAATTAAAAGAAATTGGTGGGGAGAGGGGGAAACAGCTAGGTGGTGCTGGCCCTGGAGTCAGGAGTACCTGAGTTCAAATACAGCCTCAGACACTTAATAATTACCTATTTGTGTATTCTTGGGCAAGTCACTTAATCTCATTGCCTTGAAGGAAAAAAAAAGGAATTAAAATAAATTTTGAAAGGTATTTTTACATAAATATATAATACCTATATTGGGAAACATTCAGCTTGTAGTATCTATCACCAAACAGCATATAGTCATTGAAATGGGGAAAATATGTTAGAGAAAAATCTATCTTGTGCAAAATAACATTATAAAGTGATTAGATAGCTAGTCAGCATAAAGAGGACTGGATCCAAAGTTCAAGGTGCTTTTCTGACATACACTAGCTATATTACTACAGGAATTTCTTTTAATTTGCCTTAGCAGACTCTAGGACTGTAAACTGCAAAACAATTAATGATCTGTATTGATAAAAACAGCATCTCATCAAAGAGTTCATTATAACCAATATAATTAGAAGTACAGAAATAGGGGAAAAGTATTCAAATCTGATATTCTCATTTCATTCTTTTTTTAGGAGTCAACAAATGAATAATTCAGTCAAAAGTATCCTTTTTAAAAATAGTTACACTAAACACTTATATTTTCAAGAAGAAATGAAATATAACCAAAGTAAATTTTGTATTTATATGTTTATTCTTTTGTTTTTTGCAAAGCAATGGAGTTAAATGATTTTCTCAAAGTCACACAGCTAAGTAACAATTAAATGTCTGAGATTGGATCTGAACTGAGGTCCCTCCTGACTCCAGGGATGGTGCCCTATTCACTGTGCAACCTAACTGTCCCTCATAAGCTTATTTTTAATAAAAAATAAAAGCTAGGGTTTGAAATCATGGCTGACTCTTTGGACATTTTTTATATTTGATCCAGTTGGTGGGATATACATTTTAAGAGCCTTATATAGTTTTCCAAGAAGGACACTTCCTGAAATTTTGTTCAAAGCATTCTCTGTTCAGTTGGGATGATTCCTTATATTATCATACTTTCATTACTCTTCTTCAAACTAGTCACATAACCTTTTTAGAAAAAGACATTTTTCTCTCTTTGAAGCTCATTTTCCCTATCTGTAAATGGAATGATTTTTGTGAGATATAAGGTCATTGCAAAATTATATTTTGCCATTATTTTATTTTGGCTAATGACTTATGACTTGCATCATAAGTCTTGACTGTTAATTCTATGACTACTATATTGATAATAGTATAAGTACTAAATTTATGACCAAACATGAATTAGAGTACATTATAGCCTACAGAGTGAATGATTATGACTAAATTAAATTTAAAAGTTTTTGCATTAATAAAAGCAATGCTGCCAAAATTAGGAGAGCAGAAAACTGGGAAACAATCTTCACAACTAGGAGTTCTGATAAAGATCTTATTTCTAAAGTGTAAAGAGAATTATATCAAATTTATAAGGTTATAAGTCATTGCCCAATTGATAAATGGTCAAAGGATAAGAAGAGACAGTTTTCAAAGGAAGAAATTACTGTTATATATATACATACAAAATGTTCCAAGTCATTATTGATTACAGAAATGCAAGTTCAAACAACAATGAGGCATCACCTCACACCTATCTAATTGGCCAAGATGAGAAAAGGGGAAAACTACACCCAAAGAGCAGTAAAACTATTAAATTTTTTGACCCAGCAATTCCAATTCTAGGTCTATATCCAGAAGAAATTATCAAAAATGGGGAAAAGTCCTATATGTTTCAAAATATTCCTAACAACTCTTTTTTTGTAGTGGCAAAGAATTGTAAATTGAGGGGATGCCCATCAATTGGGGAAAGGCTAAACAAGTTATGTTACATGAATACTATAGAATATCATTGTTCTATAAGAAATCATAAATGGTCAGACTCTAGAGAAGCATGGAAAGACTTACAGCATCTGATGTTGAGCAAAGGGAGAAGAACCAAGAGAACAACCTTGATGGAAGTAGCTCCTTTCAACAGTCCAGATAGCTATGACAACTGTATTAGATCGGCTATGGACTACATTCTCCCCATTCAGAGGAAGAAAAACAAAACAAAACAAAACAACCCTTCAGAATCTGATGAACACTTATAAAAATTATCTTTTATGTATCTCTTTCCCTAAATCCTAATTCCTCACACTGAAAATGACTAATCTGTAAACATGTTTATCAAACATATTTATGTACAATGCTAACCTGACTGTATACTGCTGAGGGGAGGGGGGTGGGAAGAGACAGTGGAAGGAAATTTTGTATCTTGGAAATATACATGTGCATATGGATGAAAATAAAATAATTAATTAATTGTAAAAAGGAAAATAGATTAAATTCAGTGATTCTTCCCTGAAAGCCCAATTTCTTATTCTAGTTTGCCCTGTATTTATAATCTAAATATATTTCAAACCTCTATTTCTCTGTCTCTATTTCTCCTCTTACTCCCTCTCCCCTACCTCATCCTAGTCCTCCTTCCTCTTGTCCCCACAATCTGGAAAACAAATAAATTTTTAAGCCAATGATTTGAAAAAAAAAATTATGCTCAGGTTTCCAGGTACAGGTTACATATTTCCTAAAATATGCTGTCTTTGTAAAATTTGCTCCATTTGAACACAGACTGAATTTAAACTAACTGGTATCCATTTACAAGTGTAATGTTGAAACTCCAATTAAATCCATTTTCTTCAAAGGAGTAAGAGGCCCTTACTGAGTAGTACTGCTGGTAGGTCTTTCTCCTATCATTCCCATTGGGATCAATTATTCTACTTTATCTAAAATGTTCCTTTCATTCTAAGAAGATTCAGTTCACTGGTATATCACTCCCAAATGTTCCTAGGAAGCATGTTTATAGCCCAATCCTATTGTTCATAATAATATTTTAAGTTTAGCAACTGCATGTAGTCTTCATTGGTGGGAAGAGCTATCAAATTGTATTCTCTTCTCCCATTTTTTTAATTTTTTATATTATTCATAACATGATAGATGTTTGTTAAGCAAATTCTTATTGATTTTGTTCTGGTAGATTAAATATTCACATTCCTTTTATTTTAAGGGATTCCAGGAATACAGAGTAAACTACTAGTCATGACAGAAGATGTCTTTGTTGTTGTTGTTGTTGGTGGTGTTGTCTTAAATTCCATCTGACCTTTAGATTCATATGGCTTAAAGCACCAAGTTTATTGAGAAAAACAAGCACTATATACAATAACCAAACTACCTTTTTTTCCCCATTTGTTATTATTAGCTATAAAAAAGTCACAATTTAGATATTTCTGTCTATTGCTTATAAATTCATTTACTTACAATAAATTCTTCAAATGATAGTGTATGGTATGATTCCTATTTTTAGAGATGGATAAAACAAAATTTAAAATTATTTACCCACCTGTTTGTGATCAAGAATTAGTACTAGGATGCAAACCTTGGTCTTGTGACAGGGATTTTCAGAGACAGAAGAGACCTCTAGTGGTTTCTATAAAAGCTAACAAAAAAAAGTGTAATCTTATACTTTTTATGATCAATCCCCTGTTTTACAAATGAAGAAAAAGGGAAGCTCATAGGCATTAAATTATCAAGTTCAAAGTGAACATAACACTAAAATCTAGAATGCCATGCTCTCAATAGAATTCTTTCTGTAGTACCACACTGGGAATAATATGATTATAATTTAATCCACCCATTTTATCAAAGGATTTGGTTTTAACATTTCAGTCCTTTAATAGGTACAAAATGTCCTAGAGACAGATTTTCTGGAACCTTATTTTGCTGTTTGTACAGTAAGGGAACATTGTATTATTAATTCCCTTTCTGAATTACATCTAGTAATCACATCCTATGGAATAATACCCAGGATATTTCTGAAATTTTTTAATTACATTTTTCCAATTTCATAGAAACAGTTTTAGCTTTTTTCATTTTTGAGATCTATATTTTCTCTTTACATATCTTGCCTTGCCACTTCCTGAGAAAGCAAGTAATGTGATATAGATTCAGCTTGTGAGACTAGTCTAGATGCCCCAACCCTGACCACAAGCTTCTGGCATTCCAAGTCAGGAGAAGGGCCTGGACTGATAGTGGATCTAGAAAGAGAGTCCCTGGAATTTCTGTGCAAATACTGCCCCAGGTGTTCCAACCTCCTCTAAAAAGGGAGGTAGCTATTTACTTCCCCAATCAAGAGAACCTCTGACATTTCCAGCCTGGCTGGCTTAGCCAAGGGACTGGGCTGCCTGTGGACAACTTGGAGAAAGTCCCAGATGTTTCCATGTTACAGAGCAGGTGACTGACGTACCCATCCCAGAAAGCCTAGACAATGGAGACAGAGAGAGAGAGAGAGAGACAGAAAGAGAGAAGAAGAAAGTGCCTCAGGCTCCATTCCCAGTCAGTCCAGCAACTCCTGGGAATTTCTATCATCAAAGGCCAGGACAGGTAGCAAGCCCCTAGAGTATTCAATACAGAAGGGCTACAAGCAAGACCCTTCTCCTTCACAAGAACCTTGGTATAGAAAACAAAGCTCAAAAAGAAGACCAGAAATACCAGGATCCACTGAAGGTTAACGTAAGGGGCAGTTAGGTGTCACAATGGAGAGAGCACTGGCCCTGAAGTCAGAAGGATCTGAGTGCAAATTTGATCTCAAACACTTAATAATTACCTGGTTATATGATTTTGGGCAATTCACTTAACCCCAATGGCTTGCAAAAAAACAAAAATAAAGTTATTTTGGACATGAGGATGTGCAAAACACAAGCTCACTAAAGGAGATCAGAAGAGGTGCTACATGTGAAGCTATGAAGGAGAATATGAATTAGTCTCCAGACCAGAAAGACATCTTAGAAGATCTCAGAAAGGATTTTAAAAATTAAATGGAAAAAAATTGGAAAAGAAATGGAAGAAAAAAATAGCATCTTGTAATTAAAAGGGACTGAAGAAAACAAATCATTTTGACCAAATGGAAAAGAAGATGCAAGTTAAAAAAAAGGAAATTCCTCCAAGAGAAATAGAATAGGACTAAAGGAAACTAATGATTTCATGAGAAACCAAGAATCTGTTAAAAAATAAAAAAGAAGAAAATATTCAATGCCTCATTGTTAAAATAACTGACATAGAAAATAGAACCAGAAGAGACAATTTAAGAATAATTGGACTACCTGAAAACCATGACAAAAAAAAGAGCCTGAAATCTATTCTTCAGAAAATCGTCCAGCAGAACTTCCCCGACATCCCAGAAGCTGAGGACAAATTAAGCATCAAAAGAAGCCACCAATCCTGAAAGAGATCCTGAAATGAAAATGCCAAGGAATATTGTAGCCAAATTTCAAAAATTATCAGATCAAGGAGAAAATCCTAAAAGTGGCCAGATAGAAGCAATCAAATACTAAGCCATAGTCAGGATTACACAGGACCTAGCTTCATCAATATTAAAGGATCAAAGAACCTGGAATATGATATTCCAGAGAACAAAGGAATTTGAATTACAACCAAGAAATTGGATTACAACTTATCCAGCAAAACTGATCAGGTTCTTTCAGAGAAAACGTCAGGCATTTTAGTGAAGGTGACTTTCAAACTTCACTGACAAAAAGATCAGAACTGAACAGAAAATTTGATCTTCAAACAAGGAGACTCCAAAGATACATGAAAAGGTAAACAGGGGAAAAGAAAAGTACTGTGATTCAATAAGATAATTTTCTCCCTACATGGGAGGAATATTGTCAGAACTCTTGAGAATTGTAACTCTGTTAGAGGGAGTAATGTTTGTCCTTTCTTTTTGAAGAAGATCACTACTTCAGGGAGGTGATGCCTGACAAGCACATTTGAGTGAGAGGATGCTGTGCTATCACCAACCTCATTTTCTCCTCTAGAACCATCTGGATCCAGTAGCAAGATGGGAATCAGGGAGACTAGAGACAGCCCTGGATGTGAGTCAATCAGGGTTAAGGGATATACCCAAGGTCACCCTGCTTGTGGGTTGCAAGTGTCCAAGGCCGGTTTCAAACTCCTCTCCTCCTGAATCCAAGACCAGTGCTCTATCCACTCTATCACCTAGCTACCATGTTAGAGGGCATATATAGGGCCGAAAGTATAGAGATAAGTTGATTTTGATGGAATGATTTTTTTAAAAACGTAAGACATTACAAAAACAGGGATTACAATGAGAGTGAAGGAAGGGGGAAGCAGAATGGGTTAAATTACATCACAAGAAGAGGTACAAAGGATCTATTGAAGCAGAGGGAAAGAAGGGAGGTGATGAGAACTGCTTCAATTTTACTCTCATCGCATTTGACTTAAAGTGATAATAATACATATACTCATGATCAGAAATTTTTCTAACCCTTCAAGTAGTATGAGAAGAAAAGGGGAGAAGAGAAGGAGGGACTAAAAGAAGGGAGGGAAGGAAGAAGAGGAAGAGGGAAAGAGGGATGAAAAGGGGGAGGGACTGATGGGAGGCATAGATTGAGGAAGGTGGCATTCAAAAACAAAACAAGAGAAGAGGGATAGGGTGAAAAGAAGGAAACAAAATTCAAATGGAGGGGAGATACGATGGATGGAAATAAATTAGAAGCATGTAGGAGAGTGTATTAAAGTCCTGAATCCTACAATATGCTGTTTACAAGAAACAGAAAGCTACAGAATAAAGGTAAAAAGTTGAAGCAGAATATATTGTATTTCAGCTGAAATGGAAAAATAGTAGCATTCCTTAACTCAGCATAGCAATTGCAAAAAATAGATTCCATTAAAAGGGAAAAGAAAAGAAACTGCATCCTCCTCAAAGGTGACATCCACAGTGAAGTAATTTGAATAGTAAACATATGTTCACCAAGTGGTTATAGCATCCAAATTCCTAGAAGAGAAGCTAAATGAGTAACTGGATGACATAGAAAACAAAACCATCCTGGTGGGGAACCTCAACCTCACTCTGTCAGAACTAAACAAATTAGTCATAAAATATACAAAAAGAAAGTTAAGAAGGTAAATAGAATATTAGAAAACAGATATGATAGAACTGTGCATGGAAGTAGAAAGGAATATACCATTTTTTTCTGAAACACATGATACGCAATAGAAAAATTGGTTATATTTTAAGGTATAAACTATTTATGCAGAAACACAAAACATATTTTCATGTTGACAAATGTTACTGAAGAAAACCCTGACCCAAACTCTTGCATTCCCCAAAAGTATAAATGAAGATGTTACAAAAATTGCTTTCAACTGCCTTCTAACTCCATTTCTTTCATTGGAGGTATTGTTATTCTCAATCATTTCATTTTGGAACAGCATTTTGGTTTTTCTTGGCAAATATATGGGAGATATTTCTCATTTGTTTCTCTAGCTCATTTTAAAGATAAGGAAACTGAAGTAAACAGAGTTTAGTAATTTTACCAAGATTACACAAACTAGCAGATATTTGCAGTCAAATTTAAATTTATGATGATGATGAGTCTTTCTGACTTCAGGAACCAAATCCTATCTATTGTATTACCTAGCTACTTTTCTCTGAAAGTCAAGAGAATTTTCATCATATGTCTTTTGGAATTGTCTTTTAATATTTTATTGAATTTTATTTATGTTATTAAATATTTTTCAATGTCTTTTCAACTTGATTCTGTAGCCCTTTGGAATGATGAGACTGTGTGCTTGATGCATCTGCCTTGGCTTCTTAATATTTTTTGTATTACATTTTTCTATACTATTTAGAAGTATAGCCTTTTTTTCTGTCCTTCAAGTAGGGTATTTTTAATTTTTGAAAATTTAATAGAATTCAGGCATTTAGTCATTGCGCTCACGCTCATACTCGCGCTCTCTGTCCTTGGTGTTTGATTGCTGGATTCATTTGTTGATCGCAAATGATTTTAGAAACATCCTTCTTTGCTTGCTTTTAATCAATAGCATCATACTCTGATTTTATAGACTTCATGGTTTAAAATATTCTATTAAATAGTTATGAAATGTGATTATGCTGATAACATTATGACTCGGCCCACAAACAGTCAATGCTGGTGACAAAGGACAAGATTGTGACAACAGTTAAGCTATAGTAATATAGCCCACTGCTGATCTGAGCAGACCACTGTAAGACCTTAATTAATTAACCCTGCTTAGTACTGCTAAGACACCTTCATCTAATTTGCTTTTTTTATTGATTTCCTTGATTTTTATTTATTTAATTTTTTTAGGTTTTTGTAAGTCAAATGGGGTTAAGTGGCTTGCCCAAGGCCACATAGCTAGGTAATTATTAAGTGTCTGAGACTGGATTTGAACCCAGGTACTCCTGACTCCAGGGCCAATACTTTATCCACTGCACCACATAGCCACCCAACCTTGATTTTTATTGATATTCCTTGATATCCTTGAATTCTGTGTTATTCTTGATACTATTTCAGAGGAATTTTACTATTTTTATAATATAGCTTTAGATATGATATGTTGATGCCACTGCTCTTAGAATATTTTTTCATTAATTTTCTTGATATTCTTGACCTTCTGGGTTTTTTTCTAGACAAATATTGGTATCCTTATTTCTATCTCTATAAAATAATTTTGAGGTAGTTTGATTTGTCTAGCAGTGAATGAGTAGATTAATTGAGGTAGAATTGTCATTTTTGTTTTATTAGTATCATCTGCCCATGAGCAATTGACATATTTCTAATTATTAGATCCAAGTTTATGTGAAAAGTGTTTTGTAATTGTTATTCATTTATTTCCTGGGTTTGTATTGGCTTTGAAAGTAGATTGGATTTGTAAGTAGACTCCCAAATATTTTCTTATTTTAAATTATTTAGAATGCAGTTTTTATTTGTATCTATTGGTCTTGGGTTTTATAGATAATAGAATGATAATGATATGTGTGTGTGAATTCATTTTATATACTGCTACCTTAATAAAGTTAATAGTTGATTCTCTAAAATTCACTAAGTATACTATCATATCATCTGCTGAGTGATAATTTTGTTTCTCCCAGACTAGTCTAATTCTTTCAGTTCCTTATTCTTCCCTTATTTCCTAAAGCTAACATTTCTAGTACAATATTGAATAACAGTGGTGATAACAAGCATCTTTTCACCCCAACCTTGTTTGGAATGCTTTTAGCTTGACACCATTGCATATGCTTGCTAATGGCTTTAGAGGGCCAGATACTGCTTGCTATCTTAAAGAATGCTAAATTCTGATGCTCTGTATTGATATTAGCAAAAATGAATATTATCTTTTTTCAAGAGCTGTTTTTAGCATCTATTGAAATAATCATGTAATTTCTGTTAGTTTTGTTATTATATCATCAGTTATGCAAATTGTTTTCCTAATACTGAATCAGTCCTTCATTTCTGGTAAAAATCCCATTCATTTGAAAAGTACTATAGTGTTAAGAAATTTTTATAATCTCTCTGATATCGTTTATTTTAAACTTTTCCATCAATATTAAGGAAATTGGTCTATAAATTTTTTCTCTGCTTTTATTCTTCCTGATTTAGATATCAGCAATGTATTTGTGTCATTAAAAATATTGGTAGAACTCCTTCTTTGACTGTTTTTCCAATGAGTTTAACATAGTATTGGCCTTCACTGTTCTTCAAAAGTTTGGTAAGATTTATTCGTAAATCCATCTGGTTCTGGAGAAATTTTTTTTTTTTCCATTAGGGAGATAATTGATGACCTGTTGAATTTTTTTTAATTAAATGGAGTTAATTAATATTTTATTTTATTCTTCTGTTAAAGTTGACGATTAATTTTTTTTAAATATCCATTCATTTCAATTAGATTATTATTTTTTTTAGTTTTTGCAAGGCAATGGGGTTAAGTGGCTTGCCCAAGGCCACATAGCTAGGCAACTATTAAGTGGCTGAGGTCGGATTTGAACTCGGGTACTTCTGACTCCAAGGTCAGTGTTCTATCCACTATGCCACCTAGCTGCCCCTCAATTAGATTATTAGAATTATTTGCTTTAAAATGTAGGTTGAGCAAAATAGTTCTGAATTATTACAATAATTTCCTCTTTATTATTAATGAATTATCTCTTCATTTTTCATACTGATAAGTTGGTTTTATATTTTTTTAGTCAAATAATTTTTCAAATAAACTGGTTTTATTTATTTTGTTGTGTTTTTTACAAAACTCATTCAATGTTATTTATTAGCTTAATTACTTTCTCACTGTAAATTTTGTTATTCTTTCATTTGACTTTTAGCATGTCTAATATGAAATTTAATTGGAAATTTTTAATTTTCTCTTCTCTACCTCTTTATATTAATGTTTCATTCAATGATCTCTATTTTATTCATGTAAGCATTTAAAAATATTAAATTTCTCCTAAGAACTGCTTTCACTGTAACTCAAAAGTTTTGGTATGTTGCTTCATTACTGCCATTTTCTTCAAGGAAATTTTCTATTATTTTTATGATTTGTTGTTTGATTTGCTCATTCTTTAAAATTAAATTATTTTGTTTCCATTTAGTTTTATTTTTTATTACATGCAATTTTATTGTATCTTGATATGAAAAGAATGAATTTAAAATTTCTGAATTTTTGCATTTGATTGTGAGATTTTTATGCCCTAAAAATGGTCACTTTTTGCTTAGGTCCTGCTGAGGAAAAAAAAATGGAATATTGAATACTATTCCATTCCCTCTTCTTCTCAGGTCTATCATATCTAACATTTGTAAAATTCTATTAATCTCATTAAACATCATTTTTTTTAATTTTTAGAGAGATTTATCTAATTCTGAGGGGGGGCGGGATTTGAGGTCTGCCACTAGTATAATTCTGCTGCAGCCTTTTTCCTGAAACTCACTTAAATTCTCCTGAAGAATTTGGATGCTGTACCAGTTGGTACATGCATTTTTAGTATTAATATTATCTAATTGTCTATGGTATCCTTTAGAAAAATGATCTAATTAGTTCTGTTTTTGATTTTGCTCTAAGATCAGTATTGATATCTTCACATTTTTTTCAGCTAAATTATATAATGCATTTGCTTCAGCATTTTATCTTTACTGTGTGTGTGTTTTTGTATCTGTGTGTCTGTGTATCTGTGTGTGTGTGTGTGTGTGTGTGTGTGTGTGTGTGTGTGTGTCCTTGATTCAAATATGCTTCTTATAAACAATATATTGCAGGATTCTGGTTCTTAATCCACTCTGCAATCCACTTCTGTTTTATGGGAGAAATCATTCCATTTGCATTCAAAGTTATGATTACTAACTCTGTCTCTCTGCATCCTGTTTTCATTCATTTATACTTTCTTTCTCCTTTCTCCTTATGCCTTCTCACCAGCATTTTGCTATTTACCACCACTTCCCTCCCTTCTATCATCCCTCCTTTTATGCTTACTACTCCTCTTTCTGTTTTCTCTTCTGCTCTCCCTCCTAAAAAGGCCCAACTTTCTTTTTTCCCCCCTTTCCCTTTCTACTTCTCTGTAACATAAGATAAAATTTTAAACTCAACTGAGAGTGCATGTAATTCTCTCTTTCACTCAAATCCCTTAAGAGTATAATTAAAACAGTACTCAGATCCTTCTTTCTTTCATTCTATTACAGGAGTGAGGAACCTCTGGTATTTGTCTGTCAATGCCAAGGGAACCTTAGGCAGTACTTGAAATTCAATAAATCTATGACCTTTTTAGGGGTGAAAGAATTATATATTTGACCAAATGTAGCTTGTGAATGATGTTATAAATATTCAAATGACCTTAGCAGAAAAATGGTTCATCACCCCTGCTGTAGCATAATAGATCCTTTGTGATTTTTCAAATGCTGAGATTTACTCTGTTAGGCCTCCCCATTTTTTCTCCCACTACAATACTTTTCATGTCTTAATTTTTTTAAAAATATCATCATCTTGGAGTCCTGGCCTTGGAGTCAGGAGTACCTGGGTTCAAATCCGGTCTCAAACACTTAATAATTACCTAGCTGTGTGGCCTTGGGCAAGCCACTTAACCCCATTTGCCTTACAAAAACATAATAAATAAATAAACAAACAAACAAACAAATAAATAAATAAATCCATCTGGTCCTGGGGATTTGTTTTTTTTTTTTTTTTAAAGGAGCTCACTTAGAGTTCGGTGAATCTATCATCCTAAGGTGTGAATAGTTGAGCATTCTTTTTTTGATTAATCTTGGAAATGAATTTTTAAGTATTTATTCAATCATTTCACTTAGGTTATCATATTTACTGACATATTTAATTAGGCAAAACTATTCCAAATCATTTTTTAATTTCGGCTTCAATGGTGGTAAAATCACCATTTTCATTTTTTGAAAATGGTAATTTGGTTTTCCTATTTATTTTAAAATCAAATCAAACAATGGTTTAACTATCTTATTGAGTTTTCTATTAAAACTAGCTCTGAATTTTATTAATATTTCTTTTTTTTAAATTTTTATTAAAGATATAATTTGAATTTTACACTTTTCCGCCAATCTTGCTTCCCTCCCCCCCCACCCCCCCCACCCCACAGATAGCACTCCATCAGTCTTTACTTTGTTTCCATGTTGTAGCTTGATCCAAATTGGGTGTGATGAGAGAGAAATCATATCTTTAAAGAAAACAATTCTCAGAGGTAACCAGATCAGACAATAAGACATCTGATTTTTTTTTCCGAATTAAAGGGAATAGTCCTTGTACTTTGTTCAAACTCCACAGCTCCTTATCTGGATACAGATGGTACTCTCCTTTGCAGACAGCCAAAAATTGTTCCCAATTGTTGCGCTGATGGAATGTGCAAGTCTTTCAAGTTTGAACATTACTCCTATGTTGCTGTTAGGGTGTACAGTGTTTTTCTGGTTCTGTTCAACTCACTCAGCATCAGTTCATGCAAAGCCCTCCAGGTTTCCCTGAAATCCCGTCCCTCCTAGTTTCTAATAGAACAATAGTGTTCCATAACATACATATACCACAGTTTGCTAAACCATTCCCCAATTGAAGGACATTTACTGGATTTCCAATTCTTTGCCACCACATACAGGGCTGCTATAAATATTTTTGTACAAGTAATGTTTTTACCCTTTTTCCTCATCTCTTCAGGGTATAGACCCAGTAGTGATATTGCTGGGTCAAAGGGTATGCACATTTTTGTTGCCCTTTGGGCATAGTTCCAAATAGCTCTCCAGAAAGGTTGGATGAGTTCACAGCTCCACCAACAGTGTAATAGTGTCCCAGATTTCCCACATCCCTTCCAACAATGATCATTATCCTTCCTGGTCATACTGGCCAATCTGAGAGGTGTGAGGTGATACCTCAGAGAAGCTTTAATTTGCATTTCTCTAATAATTAATGATTTAGAGCATTTTTTCATATGGCTATGGATTGCTTTGATATCCTCATCTGTAAATTGCCTTTGCATATCCTTTGACCATTTGTCAATTGGGGAATGGCTTTTTTGTTTTAAAAATATGACTCAGTTCTCTGTATATTTTAGAAATGAGTCCTTTGTCAGAATCATTAGTTGTAAAGATTGTTTCCCAATTTACTTCTTTTCTTTTGATCTTGATTACATTGGTTTTATCTGTGCAAAAACTTTTTAATTTAATGTAATCAAAATCATCTAATTGGTTTTTAGTGATGTTCTCCAACTCTTCCTTAGTCATAAACTGTTCCCCTTTCCATAGATCTGACAGGTAGACTAGTCCTTGATCTTCTAATTTGCTTATAGTATTGTTTTTTATGTCTATGTCCTGTAACCATTTGGATCTTATCTTGGTAAAGGGTATGAGGTGTTGGTCTAATCTAAGTTTCTTCCATACTAACTTCCAATTATCCCAGCAGTTTTTATCAAAGAGGGAGTTTTTATCCTGGTGGCCTGACTCTTTGGGTTTATCAAACAACAGATTACTATAATCCTCTCCTGCTTTTACACCTAGTCTATTCCACTGGTCCACCGCTCTATTTGTTAGCCAATACCAAACAGTTTTGATGACTGATGCTTTATAATATAATTTTAGATTGGGTAGTGCTAAGGCACCTTTGTTTGCACTTTTTTTTTCATTAAGCTCCTGGCAATTCTTGACTTTTTATTTCTCCATATGAATTTACATACAATTTTTTCTAACTCATTGAAGTAATTTTTTGGAATTTTGATTGGTAGGGCACTAAACAGATAGTTTAGTTTTGGTAGAATTGTCATTTTTATTATAGTAGCTCTCCCATCCATGAGCTGTTGATATTTGCCCAGTTATTTAAATCTGATTTAATTTTGTGAGAAGTGTTTTATAATTGTTTTCAAAAAGATTCTGAGTCTGTCTTGGCAAATAGACTCCCAAGTATTTTACACTGTCTGAGGTTACTTTGAATGAGATTTCTCTTTCTAGCTCTTCCTGCTGTTTTTTTGCTAGTCGTATATAGCAAAGTTGAGGATTTATGGGGGTTTATTTTATAACCTGCAACTTTGCTAAAATTGCTCATTGTTTCCAGTAGTTTTTTAGATGATTTCTTGGGATTCTCTAGGTAGACCATCATGTCATCTGCGAATAGTGAGAGTTTTGTCTCTTCCTTCCCAATTCTAATTCCTTTAATTACTTTTTCTTCTCTAATTGCTGATGCTAACATTTCTAATACAATATTGAATAGTAGTGGTGATAATGGGCACCCTTGTTTCACACCTGATCTTATTGGGAATGCCTCTAGCCTCTCCCCATTGAGTATAATGCTTGTTGATGGTTTCAGATAGATACTGCTAATTATTTTAAAGAACAGTCCATTTATTCCTACACTCTCTAGTGTTTTTAAAAAGAATGGATACTGTATTTTATCAAAAGCTTTTTTCAGCATCTATTGATATGATCATATGGTTTCTGATAGGTTTGTTATTGATATAATTGAGTATACTAACAATTTTCCTAATATTGAACCAACCCTGCATTCCTGGAATAAATCCTACTTGATCATAATGTATTATCCTAGTGATGACTTGTTGTAGTCATTTTGCTAAAATTTCTTTAGGATTTTTGCATCTATATTCATCAGGGAAATAGGTCTATAATTTTCTTTCTCTGTTTTAACTCTTCCTGGTTTAGGTAACAGTACCATATTTGTTTCATAGAAAGAGTTAGGCAGAGTTCCATCTTTCCCTATTTTTCCAAAGAGTTTATATCGGATTGGAACCAATTGTTCCTTAAATATTTGGTAGAATTCACTTGTGAATCCATCAGGCCCTGGAGATTTTTTTTTTAGGGAGTTCAATAATGGCTTGTTGAATTTCTTTTTCTGAGATAGGGTTGTTCAGGTATTTAATCTCTTCTTCATTTAACCTGGGCAACTTATATTTTTGCAAATATTCATCCATTTCACATAGATTATCAAATTTATTGGCATAAAGTTGGGCAAAATAATTTCGAATTATTACTTTAATTTCCTCCTCATTGGTGGGGAGTTCACCTTTTTCATTTATAGTACTAGAAATTTGGTTTTCTTCTTTCTTTTTTTTAATAAAATTGACAAGAGGTTTATCAATTTTATTGGTTTTTTTCATAATACCAACTTTTGGTTATATTTATTAATTCAATAGCTTTTTTACTTTCAATTTTATTAATTTCTCCTTTAGTATTTAAAATTGCTAATTTGGTTTTTGATTGGGGATTTTTGATTTGTTCTTTCACTAATTTTTTTAGTTACATGTTTAGTTCATTGATTTCCTCTTTCTCCAATTTATTTATATAAACATTTAGAGCTATAATATATCCCCTGAGAGTTGCTTTCAATGAATCCGATAGGTTTTGGTATGTCGTTTCATTATTGTCATTATCTAGGATAAAATATTTAATTCTTTCTATAATTTGTTTTTTGGTCCACTCATTTTTTAAGATGAGGTTATTCAGTTTCCAGGTCTATATCTCCTTGGCCCAGTATTGCATATGACTTTTATTGCATTGTGATCTGAGAAAGATGTATTCACTACTTCTGCCTTTCTGCAGTTGATCATTAGGTTTTTATGTCCTAGTACATTGTCAATTTTTGTATAAGTTCCATGTACTGCAGAGAAAAAGGTATATTACTTTCTATCCCCATTCAGTTTCCTCCATAAGTCTACCATATCTAATTTTTCTAACAATCTATTTACTTCTCTAATTTCTTTCTTGTTTGTTTTATGATTTGATTTATCTAGATCTGATAGCGGGAAGTTGAGGTCTCCTACTAGTACAGTTTTGCTGTCTATGTCTTCCTGTAATTCTTTCAGCTTCTCCTCTAAGAATTTGGGTGCTGGCCCACTGGGTGCATATATATTCAATATTGAAATGACTTTATTGTCTATGATACCTTTAAGGAGGATAAAGTTTCCTTCCTTATCTCTTATAACACTATTCGATTTTGCTGCTGCTTTGTCTGAGATAAGGATTGCTACCCCTGCTTTTTTTACTTCAGCTGAAGCAAAATATATTTTGCTCCAACCTTTTACCTTAACTCTATATGTATCTCTTTGCTTCAAATGAGTTTCTTGTAAGCAACATATCGTAGGATTCTGGTTTTTAATCCACTCTGCTATTTGCTTATGTTTTATAAGGGAGAGTTCATCCCATTCACATTCAAAGTTATGATTACTACTTCTTTATTGCCCTCTGTGCTATCTTCCCTCTGTTTGTATTTTCCCCCTTCCCCCCCTTTTATCCATATTCCCCAGTATTTTGTTTTTGAATACCACCCCTTCAGTGTGTCTGCCCTCCCTATATCACACCCTCCCCTTTCTTTCCCCTTTCCCTTTTCCCTTCCCTTCCTTTTGTTATTTCCCCTTATTTCCCCCACTCCCCTTCCCTTTCTCTGTTCCCCCCTCCCCTTTTCCCCCTTTAATACTTGAAAGGTTAGATGTTTTATAAGTTAACTGAGGTTTGTTTCATGTGATAGATGGGGAAGAGATCAGGAGACTTTAGAACTGTGCCTGTCTTCTCTCCACCATCTTAGCCGGAAGTGCCATTTTATTAATATTTCAATGGTATTCTTAATTTGAATATAATTAATAGTTCCTTTGATTTCAGAATTTCAAATTTAGTGTTTAATTGGAGATTAGTAATTTGATATTTTTTCCATTTTTTCAGTTGTAGTCACAATTCATTAATCTGTTCTTTCTGTTTTTTATTATTTTATTGATATATTTTTGGAAATATAGATTTCCCCTTCAGAAGTATTTTGTATGAATTCCCTAAATTTTTGAATATTGTTTCATTTTTTTAGTGAAATTATTTATTACTATGATTTGACCCACTATGATCCTTTGCCCACTAATTTGTTAATTTGAATCTTTTTTATAATACTTTATTAAATGTATTTTTGCTATATTATAATTTGAAATGAATGCTTTTCATATTTCTGCTTTTCTCAATTTGGTTACATTTTTTAAGGTCTAGTACATAATCAGTTTTGGGTTTGGTGTTGCGAAAAAAAGTATTTCTTCCTATTTTCATTCTCCAGAAATCTATCATTTATAAAATTTTAAAAAATTCCTTTCAGCTGCAGAATTCAGAGGCAGAATAAAAATGCTGGTGCAAAATAGGAAGCCTCTTTATCCTAAAGAACTTTGAATGAAGCCTACAGATGAAGTCAATAACCTGCCAAAAAAAATAAGTAACTTTTCAGTGAGATATCTTAAGGAAATTTCAGTAAAGAAGTCTGTCTTAAGGATAAAAAGACAGTATAAATCAATATAGGCACGAGAGCTGGGAAGCCAGCAAGAGAATTTCTGCCAGAGCACAGCAGGTCTCAACTCAGCAGGAAATCAAAGAGACTTCCAAACTCAGTTTGGAGAGCAAAGTTCTAGCCCTAGAATGCTGGTCTGGGTTGACTCTAACTCAGGGAGTAACTTTCAAACACCAGAAACACCAGTGCAGAATACCAGGGACCAGACCTCTGTCCCTCAGCAATAAAAGCTTGGGACTATACATTACATCATATACCACAGAAGCAGAGTTAAACTATCAAAATGAGCAAAAACAAAATTAAAAAAAAATTGACAGGGGGTGGAGCCAAGATGGCAACAGAAGAAGAGCCTCTCTTAGGTGTTCTCACCATAATATTTCAAAATTCATAAAATTATGACTCTAAATTTTTGAGAGACAGAACCCACAGAAAGATCCAGTGAGGCAGTTCTCCAGAACAAGGTAACCTGGAAAATAGTGGAAAGGCTCCACTCCATGGGGTAAGTGGGGCAGCCTGCCAGAGTGAAGGAACTTCAGCTTCCCAGAGGAAGCTCCAGTGTGCCTGGGAGCCATGTTCCCCAGAAGCTGTGGCAGTTCCTGACCTATACCCTGGGGAAGACTGGGCACAACTTGGAAGATCAGTGGAAGATCTCTGCCAGAGAAAGCTAATGCAGTCCAACCCTCAGGGCACTCAGCTAGCAGTGATGGCTGCAGCAGCCCAGATCCAGAAAAGGAAAGCAGGCATAGTGTGTAAGCAGGAGCCCTCAGGTGTTTGAGATCAGCCCAGTGAAGGTAGGGGAGTGGAGAGAGACTTTCAAGTTCTGTCCTCTGTACCTGTAACAGGACTCTGGGGCTCTGACCACATTAAGATCCTGATCACAGACTAGGACCCCCATAGAACAACAGGGCCCTTTCCACCTCAGCCCCATGGCAGAGGGGTGCTCTTGTGGTCATTCACAGAGCAGGAGGGAAGACAGAGCTTCACACACTGAGATCCTTGTAGTAGGGGGTGTCCCAATAATGCTCAAAAGCTCAGGAAGCACCCCAAAACCAGGCACAGGCTGTTGAAATGAGTAACAGAGAAAAAA
Organism: Macrotis lagotis; assembly: GCF_037893015.1. NCBI lineage: Eukaryota > Metazoa > Chordata > Mammalia > Peramelemorphia > Peramelidae > Macrotis > Macrotis lagotis. The sequence goes on along the minus strand of NC_133658.1, from coordinate 196,529,712 downwards.
GAGGAACAGCAATGAGAAATACATTGTCTATGATGCCAAGATGGATCAAAATACTCAATCTGAAGATGAGGAAGTACAAGCCTCTGCATCTAAAGACTCCAAGAAAAATGGAAATTGGGCTCAGGCTATTAGAGAACTCAACAAAGATTTTGAAAATAATGTAAGGGTGATAGATAAAAAATTGGAAAGAGAAATGAGAGAGATGCAGGAAAAATATGAAAAAGAAGTGAGCAGTTTAGTCAAGGAGATCCAAAAAAATGCTGAAGAAAATAGCATGTTTAAACCAGCAGAGGTCAAATGGATAAAACAGTTCAAAAAGTTACTGAGGAGAAAAAAGCTTTAAAAAGTAGAATTGGCAGATGGAAAAGGAGAAAAGAAAGCTCTCTCTGAGGAAAACAAATCCTTCAGCTCCAGAATGAAGCTAAAGGGAGATGTTGACTTTATGAGAAGCCAAGACTCAATACTTCAACACTAAAAGTGTGAAAAATTAGAAGAAAATGTGAAACATCTCATTGAAAAAACAACTGATCTGGAAAACAGATTCAGGAAAGATAATTTAAAAATCATTGGGATACCTGAAAGTCATGATCAGGAAAAGAAACTTGACCTCATTTTTAAAGAATTCCTGCAGGAGTATTGCCCAGATATCCTAGAAGCAAAGGGCAAAGTAGAAATTGCGAGAATCCACCAATCTCCCCTTGAAAGAGATCCAAAAAAACCAACCCCCAGGAATATTATAGCCAAGTTCCACAACTCCCAAGTCAAAGAGAAAATATTACAAGAAGCCAGAAGGGGAGCTTTTGTGGAGCTGCAATCAGTATCACACGGGACTTAGTAACAATTACATTAAGGGCTAGTAGGACTTGGCACATAGTATTCTGGAAGGCAAAAGAGCTCGGAATACAACCAAGAATCAACTACCCAGCAAAACTGAACATCCTCTTCCAGGAGAAAAGATGGACTTTTTGTTGCATGACAAATGGGGTTAACTGGCTTCCCAAGGTCACACAGCTAGGAAATTATTAAGTATCTGAGGCTGGATTTGAACTCAAGTACTCCTGACTCCATGGCCGGTGCTCCATCCACTGCACCACCTAGCCACCCCTGAAAGTATGGACTTTCAATGAACTAGGGGAATTTCAATTATTCCTTGTTTAAAAAACCAGAGATGAACAGAAAGTTTGATCTTTAAATACAAGACTCAGGTGAAGCATAGAGAGTGGAAGACAATGATAAAATATGAGGGACTTAATGATGTCATCATCATGAACTGCATGTTTTCCTGCATAGAAAAATGATACTGATAATGCTCATATGAAACTTTTCATTTAATAGAGTAGGTAGAAGGAGCTTTTTATAGAAGAAGAACAGTAGAGAGCTGAATTTGAAGATATATTGTAAAAAATGGAGTCAATGACTAAAAGGGAAATGTAATGGGAGTAAGAGAAAGGAGAGGTGGAACAGGCTAAGATATTTCATATAGTAAGTTTTTTATTATTGCAATGAACTATTGTAATGATATGGAAGGGTGAAGGCAAGGAGGAATGAGGGAACCTTCGATCCCATCAGAGGTGGCTCAGAAAGGAAACAGCATAAATACTCAATGTGATATAGACATCATGAGTAAAAAGTAGCGAAGGGAGACAGGGGAAGGTGGGTTGAGTGATGGTGGAGAGCGTGGACCATGGTGGAGAGTGATCAGAATTAACATTTTTTTCCTTTTTACTTCTTGCAAGGGTTTTGGATTGGATGGTCTGTCCAGGACCACAGAGCCAGGTGGTTGGTTGCTGGGCGTAAGGAGTGATATATGGGCTCAGGGCCTCTTGGCCCCAGGATTGGTGATCAGTCTGCTGCACCATTCAGCTACCTTACAACACATTTAAAAAGAGAGACAGAGTGAAAGGGTAGAGAAAATATAGTATATGGTAGTGGGGAAGTATTAATGGAAGGAGTTGCTATCAGCAGTGGCACTTGTGGAAATATATGGAAGTAGCTTTTGTCATGGAATTATCATAAAGAATGTGATCCACCCACAACAGATCTGGTGGTGTTGGAACACAGACTGAAGCACATTTTTTTTTAGTTTTTTGGCAAGGCAAATGGGGTTAAGTGGCTTGCCCAAGGCCACACAGCTAGGTAATTATTAAGTGTCTGAGATCAGATTTGAACCCAGGGACTCCTGACTCCAAGGCTGGTGCTTTATCCACTACGCCACCTAGCTGCCCTGAAGCACATTTAAAATTTTTTTTTTTAATTTTATTTTTTTCTCTTTCCTTTACTTTATTGTTCATGATGGTCTATATTTTTTGTGGGGAGGAGGTATTATTCAACAAGAATATTTTAGTAATGTATAAAAACATTTGTACAAAAATAAAAATGTTAAGATATATGGAGAAAAATAATTTACAATTACTATTCTAATATGAAAATAGCACACTCTAGGAAAACAAAAGCAATGACAAAATGCATACATAGGAGCCTCAAAGGAGTTAAAGAATTGGCATCAAATCCAAAAAAGACCCTTGGAAGAACTAAAAAAAGAATGTAAAAAAAACAAAGAAGGGAGGAAGAAGAAAATTGGAGAAAGGAAATGTCATGCAGAAAATTATGAAAAATTGACTGAAGAAAGCAATAATTTTAAAAGTAAATTTGAGGGTGACAGAACTAAGATGGCAATGGGAAGGCAGAGATTCCCAGAAACTTGCTATCCCCCAAACTCCAAAAGACTTCAAATTATGACTCTAATCAAAATCTAGAGGGGGAGAACCCACAGAAAGACTGAGTGATACAATTTCCCCATCCAAAACAACTTAGAAGATCTCTAGGGCAGGTCTGTTCCACAGGGACTGAGGACTGGAAAAAGTGACAGCACAGCTGCTGCCACAATGCAACATAGTCAGATGGGTGCCTTGGTCCAAGGCATTGGAAACAGTTGGAAGGGGTTGTTAGAAAAGACTGCCTCACCAGAGTGAGGGCAAAGCAGAGTTCTGGCCTCAGAGCAGCCCTGCGGTAAGAACCAAATGTGGAAGACAATAGAAACATCCAGTGTGTCCAGAGCTCTCAAGAGTTAACTGTTTGCCCACAGTAAGATCCAGGTTGCAGTTTGGGCTCCCAATCACTATAGCTGAGCAGGGACCCTCTTCACAGTTCCAGGGCAAACAAGAGTTTCTGAACACAGTCAAGAGTGCAGTCAGAGCCTCTCATATGATTTTGGAGGAATTAAGATCCCTGTGGGTTGTCCCCCAAATGCCCAAAGCCTTGGAAGTGTGTGTGGTTAATTAGTCATAGACTAAGAAATTGAAGAAACAGCAGAAAAAGAAGAATTTTACCTTAGAAAATTACTTTGGTCCCATGGAGTACCAAAATACATACTCAGAAGACTACAAAATCAAAACTTCTATATGCAAAAACTCCAAGAGAAATAGAAAATGGATGAGATCAAAAAAGACTTTAAAAAGCAGTTAAAGGAGGTAGCAGAAAGGTTGGGAGGAGAAATGAGAACAATGCAGATAAATCAAGAAAACTAGATCAGCAACTTGGTGAAAGAAATGCAAAAAAAAATTACTGGAAAAGAATGATATATTAAAAACCATTTTAAGTCAAATGGAAAAAAGCAACATAAAAGGCAAATGAGGAGAAGAATGCCTTAAAAAGCAGAATTGGCCAGCTGGAACAGGAGATAAAAAGTTCTCTAAAGAAATAACTCCTTCAAATGCAGAATGGAACTACAGGAAGTCAACTTTGTGAGAACTCGGGAAGCAATAAAACTGTAGCAAAAAAAAAATAAAATTACAGGTGGCTAGGTGGTTTAGGGGATAGAGCACCAGCCCTGGAGTCAGGAGTACTTGAGTTCAAATCTAGCCTCAGACAATTAATAATTTCCTGGTTGTGTGACCTTGGACAAGTCACTTAACCCCATTGCCTTGCAAAAGCAAGCAAAGAAACAAACAAACAGAACAAAAAAAAACTTGAAGAAAATGTTAAATATCTCATTGGAAAAACAACTGATCTTGGAAACAGCAGAGATAATATAAAAAATTTGGGGTTAACTGAAAGTCATGACCAGGCAAAGAGCCTAGACTTCATTTCTCAAGAAATAATACAGCAAAATTACCCTGAGATCCTAGAAACAGAGGGTAAAATAAAAATTGAGGTAATTCACTGATCACCTAAAAGAGATCCCAAAAGAACAACTTCCAGGAATATTACAGCCAAACTCCCAAACTGCCAAGTCAAAGAGAAAATACTAAAAGCTGACAGAAACAAGCAATTCAACTACCATGGTTCTATAGTCAGAATTACCCAGAATCTGGCAACATCTACATTATGGATTTGCATGACTTGGAATATGATATTTTGAAAGGCAAAAGATCTTGATTTACACCCAAGAATGAACTTCCCAGTAAAACTGAACATCCTCTTTCAGGGAATAAGATGGACTTTCAACGAACAGGGGTGTTCAGACTTTCCTATTGAAACAACCAGAGCTGAACAAAGAATTTAATCTCCAAGTATAGGACTCAGGTGAACCAGAGAGAGGGGTGGATGAGAAGGACTAATTATGAGGAACTTAGTGATATTGATCTGTTTGTATTCTTGCATGGGAAGAAGATAATGATAACTCATTTGAGCTTTCTCACTCATAAGAGCTGTTATAAGAAGCATATATGGAGAAGGCACAAGAAGGAGCAGAATATAATGGTATAATATAGTAAAAAGATGGAGTCTATGGATGATAAAGGAAAGTACTGGGAGGAAGTGAAAGGAGATGAGGTGGAGGCTAAGATATTTCATATAAGAGTCAAGAAAAAGCTTTAAAAATAGACTAGAATGGAGGAAGACATGGGGGGAATGAATGAGCCTTCATTCTCCTCAGAAATGCATCAGAGAGGAAATAACAAATCAATTAAATAGGGTATAGAAACCTGTATTACCCTAGAGGAAAAATGAGAGGAAAGGGATGGGATAAAGGGGAATTGGGGAGAAAAGGGGTGAGTAGGTGATAGAAGAGAGGGCAGATCATGGGAGAGGGTACTTATATACAACACTCTTCTGAACAGGGACAGGATGAAAAGAGAGAGAGAGAATGAAATAGATGTGAGTGAAGAGGAATAGAATAGAGGGAAATATAGCTAGTGATAACAACTGTGGGAAAAATATTGAAGCAACTTCTCTGTTGGCTATAATGAGGAAGGCAACTCATCCCAGAGACAGAGCCATTGGAATCTGAACACAGACTGATGTACACTTTTTTTTTCTCTTTCTCTCTATTCTTGAGGATTCTCAACTTTTCTGGGGGGGGAGGGGTTTATGGTTACTCTTACAACAAGATTATTGTAATAACAAAAATAAATAAACAAAAAAAATGAAAAAAGTAAATTTGACTAGATGGAAAATAAAATTAACCAAATGGAAAATGAAACAAAAAAGTTAAAAAAATGAAACTCTGAAATTTAGAATTGGATAAATGGCATTAATGAATCTTATGAGACATCAAGATTCCATCAAACAGGGGCAGCTAGGTGGCACAGTGGATAGAGAACTTGCCCTGGATTCAGGAATATCTGAGTTCAAATCCAGCCTTAGACATTTAATAATGACCTAGCTATGGAGCCTTGAGCAAGTCACTTAACCCCATTGCCTTGCAAAAACCTAAACAAAATTTCCCTCAAACAAAACCAAATGGCTGATAAAAAAAAATATAAAAAATATAAAGTACCTCTTAGGGAAAACATCCAATCTGGAAAATATATTCAGGACAGAAAATTCATAAACTATTAGTCTATCTGAAAACCAGGATCAGAAAATGAGCTAGGACAATACCATGTAGGAAATTCTCCTGGAAAACAGTCCTAATATTGTAGTACAATGAGAAAAATAGTTCTTAAAAGAATCAATTGATGTCCCCCAAAAAGAACTCTCAAATTAAAAACTTCAAGGAATATTGTAATCAAATTTCAGAATTTTCAATTAAAAGACATAAATGACCAAGAAGAAGCAATTTAAATACAGGGAACCATAGTCAGGACTATACAAGACTTGATCAGTGTCAACATTAAAGAATTATAAGCCTTGGAATATGATATTCTGCATGACAAAAACTTGGAGTACAACCTAGAAACAACTATCCTGAATAATTCAACATATTCTTTCTGGGAGATGGATGGATTTTCAATGAAATAGAGGACTTTCAAATTTACCTGGTAAAAAGACCAATACTAAACATAAAATTTGACCTTCAAATACAAAATTCAAATGATGCATAAAACCAAATGTAAAGGGGCAGGGAAATATTAGTTATTAAGATTAAACTATCTACATCTCTATACAGGAAGGCAATACTTGTAACCTGAAAATTACATTTTTCGTGGGATAATATAAAGGAGCTTATGTGGGTATAAATTGACTGTGATGTGATATTTATATTTGAACAGTTGGAAGGATTGTTCTTGAAAAGAGGATGTGAGTATGAAAAGATGTATGGAAGCTTATGGTTCTTGAGAATAGTACTTCTATTAGGACAGTTGAAAGGGATATTCTATTACAGATGGAGTGAGTACAAGACAGTTGTAAAAGAATTAGAAAATGGGAAAAGAAGGATTATGCTTATAAAAGAAGGCAGGGGATTTAGAAGACAACTAACACCACATGAAAAAGAACAAGGAACCTAATATAGTAGAGGAAAAGAAGGGAGTGTGTGAATACTGAGTAAATATTACTCTTAACAACTTTGATTCAAAGATGGAATAATAAATTTGCAACTGGGATTATAAATTTATCTTAACCTATAGGGAAATGGGGGGGGTAGAAAGTAAAGGAAGGGGGGAAAAGTAGAAGTAAACAAAAAGAATGAAAGGGAGATGGGTAGCTAAAATGGAGGACAGATTATGGGAGGCAGTATTCAAAAACCAAAACACTGGTTAGGAAGAATAAGGGAAAAAGGAAAGTAAAAAGTTTAAAAAGGGGCAAAGTAGGGTGAAGGGAAATATAGAATTAATAACATTAACAGTGAATGTGAATGAGATTTTCCAAAAAAAATAGAAGTAGATAACAGAGTGAATTAAAAACCAGAATACTCAAATATGCTGTTTACATGAAATGCATTTGAAGCAGAATGATACAAAGAGGATAAAGCTAAAGCTAATATATTATGCTTCAGCTTAAATTTAAAAAAAAAAGCAGGGGTAGCAATCTTAACTTAGCAAAGCAAAAGCAAAAATTAGATTTAATTAAAAGGGATAAGAAAGAAAGCAACATCTTCCTTAGAGGTATGATAGAAAATGAAGAATATCGATACTAAAATTTTATGCACCAAGAGACAATAGGTGGTGGAGTGGAAAGAGCATTGACCTTGGAGGCAGGAAGACAAGCATTGGAATCTTGCCTCAGATACCTTACACTAAGGAGCTATGTGACCCTAGGCAAGTCATTTGTATCCAAGATCGTATCCAGTCTTCCTGATCCATATCTGACCACTGGACCCAGACAGCCCTGGAGGAGAAAGTGAAGCTGTTGACTAAGCACAGCAGCACTTCACTCAAATCCAATTCCTTTCCTTGCCATAACATAACCTCTCTGATGTCATGGTCTCTTTCAAGAATGAAGGACAAATATTATCCACCAAGTGATATGATATACACATTTTAGAGAAGAAGGTAAAGGATTTAGAGGAAGACATAGACAACAAAAAGTTATTAGTGAGAGATTCATTTTCTTCCTCTCAGAAGTGAATATAACTGACCATGAAATAAGCAAGAAGTAAATAGAATTTTAGAAAAAAATAGATAATGATGGACTTCTGGAGTTAATTGAATGGGAATAGAAAAAAGTATAATATCTGTGTGGTAAATGACAATGACACCTACACAATAATTGTCCATGTCTTAGTACATAAAAACCTCACAATCAAATGCACAAAAGCAGAAAGATTTAGTGCATCTTTTTATATCACAATGCAATAAAAAGTATATGTAATAAAGATCATGAAAAGATAGGTAAAATTTAATTGGAAACTAAATGACAATACTAAAGAATGAGTGGATCAAACAGCAAATCATAGATATAATGAACAATTTCATCCAAGATAATGACAATGTTACAACATTACACCAAAAGTTACAGACTTCAGTCAAAGCAATTTTGTGAGGAAATTTTCTTTTCTCTAATTGCTTATAGAAATAAATTAGAGAAGGATATCAGTGAATCAAGCATGCAACTAAAAAATGCTAGAAAAAGAATCAGTTAAAAATCTCTAATTAAGTAACAAATTAGAAATTCTAAACATCAAATTAATTAATTAATTAATTAAATTGTAAGTAAGAAAACTGTTGAAATAATAAATAAAACTAAGGGCTAGTTTTATGATAAAAGCAATAAAATAGAGAAAACTTTCATTAATTTGATTTAAAAAAAGAAAGAAGAAAACTAAATTTCCAAATATCAAAAATGAAAAGGATGAAATCATCACCAATGAGAGGGAAATTAAAGTAATAATTCATAGCTCTTTTGTCCAATTGTATGCCAATAAATTTTACAATCTAAGGGAAATAGATGAATATTTAAAAATATATAAATTGACCAAATGGACAGATGAGGAAATAAAATACTTAAATATTCCTATTTCAAATCATTAATGATCTCCCTAAGAAAAGTTCTCTAGGCCCAGATGGACAGGTGAATTCTACAATTCATTTAAAAGAACAATTAACTGCAATTCTATAGAAACTATTTGATAAAATAGGTGAAGAAGAAATCCTGCTGGATTCCTTTTGTGACACTAACTCTCTTCTTACATATTGGAAAATAGATGGAGAAGAAATAGAACAGTGATGGATTTTATATTCTTGGGCTCCAAGATTGTTGCAGATGGCAATTACAGCAATAGAAATAAAAGACACTTGCTCCTTGAAAGGAAAACTATGACAAAAACAGACAACATATTAAAATACAGAGATATCACCTTGCTGAAAAAGGTCCAGGAAATCAAATCATCAATAATTTAAAAATTCATTCCTATGACTCCTTCAAAGGACAAATATTGAATCCGAAGCTTAAATATCTTGATCAGATGCCAAGATTTCATGGAAAAGACACTTATGTTAGGAAAGATTAAAATAAATGGAGAAGGGAATAGGAGAGGATAAGATGGGTAGATAGTAACATAAAAGCAAGAAATAGGAGGTTGAAAGACTTCAGTAGGTAGTGGATAGAAAAGCCTGATGAGCAGTGGTCCGCAGGGTACAAGGTCACATTCAGACACAATGAATTAATGAAAAACAACAATCCCCAAGCATTATATTAAAGCGCTAGTGGTTTTCAGTGTTGCTTAGAGATTTTTTTTAATGGCCTCATCAAAAATGTTTTGAATAAATTCATTTTCTTTTCAGTAAGAGACTACAAATAATTATCATTTCAAACAAGTTCTTAACAAAATGATTTTTAAACATGTTTCAAGCAATGGATCATACCTTTTCTAAGAGAGTAGGCATCTTCTTATTAAAGAAAAAGCATTATTCCTTGGTCAGACCTTCTCACATATTGGTAAATAGCTGGTGATGTATAATCATTATATACATTTGAAAGCACAGCACTATTTTCCCTAGCTTTATTACAAAACTTTAAAAGCAAGTCAAGATATTTTTCTGGCTGAAATTTTGGGAGATGTGGAAATTTGACCAAAATAAAAGGGAAACTGATACTATCATTTCAAATGAGGATTCTGGTTATGCCCTAGTAAATGTTTATACTTTATTTATTGAGCATCTAATTGATAAGGAATCATTCCTGCCTTTCTAAGAAGGATGAAACACATTACATTATGCTTCAACACTGCTGGAAGACCACATGGAAGATTACTAATTATAAGACAGAATTTATTTGGCTGATTCCTTCTGTCTTTGTTTGTCTGTCTCTGTCTCTGTCTTTCTGTCTCTCTCTCTCAGTCTCTCTCAGTCTCTCTCTCTCTCTCTCTCTCTCTCTCTCTCTCTCTCTCTCTTTGTCTCTCCATCTTTCTCTGCCTCTCTGCAGCTATGCCTGTCTCTGTCTCTATCTCTGTCTCTTTAATAGGAAACAAGACTGGAGATGGCCTAGCTGCTATAGTAGTCTCTTGGCCTAAAATTGGTTTCACTTCTAACTGTTTCAGCAAAGGCACCACCATGCATCATCACACCCGGGCAAGCACCAGTATTTGATACCCGGTAATTTATTTTTGTTTATATGCCTATATATACATTTTTTTGGAGTATTATATGTCAAGTTCTCCAGTTCTTCAAAGTGGTGACTACTCTTTAGTCATAATTGCATAACCCTTGCTGTGGCTCCAAGACACTTGTTTTGTTTTGTTTTTTTTTCCTTTCTATTTGATTGAAGTATTTTTTTAACATGAATTTTGGGTATAATGTTTCTGGGAAATGGATTTTTTCATTGGGGGTGAATAATACATTCTTCATCTTTCCCCCTATGATTCTAAAAGGTTTGTGCAATTTTATGTTCTAGTTAAAAAAATAGGTTCTTTCTTGCTCATCAACTTTGAGTAGTTCAATTATCCTTAAATTTTCTCTATTCACTGTTTTCTTTGTGTGTTTATTTATTACATTTTTTCCTTTTATTTTTCTGACTTCCAAATTTGTTTTAATATTTTTTTGTCTTGAAAAATCTTTAGACTATGTTTGATTCATTCCAATATTCACAGAATATATTTGGAGAAAAATTATATTCTGCATTAATTACCTTGCCTCTTTCTTCCATAGCTGCCATTTCTTTTTTTTTTCTCTAGCATATTCATTTCTTCCTATAAAAAAATTTGCTTCATTTACTCTGGGAAATATATATATATATATATGTGTGTGTGTGTATACATATACACACATATATATATACACATACACAAATACATGTGTGTATGTAGCCATATATATGTATATATGTATGTATATATACACACATATTATATTTTTTAATAATATGATTGTTTTGTTTAGTAATCCTTTCAATCTATTTATTGATGACACTTCTGTGGGAAATATCCAAGATAGTATTATTCTAGGATCAAGGAGTTCAGCATGCCGGAACTGTAAGATTCCTTTTGTTTTGGGATTTCTGCCTTGTTTTTTCCTCCAGCCACTTCAGATTTGAGTTATAAGTTGGAACTGAGGTCTAATTTTGCTCCTGAATACCAAACCATATAATCTTTGCCTGTTTCTGAACTTGTTCCTTGCTCAGCATACAGCTATTGTTTACATCCTCTCCTCACCCTGGAATGTCATCACTAAACACAGGTCCATTATTCTATCAGCTTTGGATTTGTGAACAGGAACAGCTTAAGTAATCAGGAGAGGGTGCTCTCATCATCAATCAATCAATAAGCATATATTAAACAACTATTATGTGACAAGTATTCTGCATGCTTGAAATTCCTACAGACCAGAGTAACTACCTTTGTAGGCAAAGATCAAGAAATTAATACAAGGTTCTTTGTTCTGTAATGCTGGGAAGAGATTTGGGGAAAAACAAAAGAATATCTCAGGGAATCATTAAGAAAATTGCCTTGAAATATTTTTAAATTGTCTTGTGTAAATTCACAGAATCATCAAGGCATCATCAGAGAGAAACTTCATATTTGACTCATGCATAAACATTTTTCTTTTGTTTTTATACACATAAATCTTTTTAACAAACTCCAAGCAACAGAATCAATGAAAAAGTTCTAAAACTGCCAAGTAGTTAACTTTTTCAAAGAATATTAGTATGAGTTTCACAATGTTATGCAGCCCTCACAGTAACCAAGAGAAAAGGTAAGGACATGAAAGAAACAAAGTTAAATAACTGTCACTAAATGGAAATTAGTACTTCAAAGCTATACATGAGGAAAACTTTCAACAGAATCAATAGCTTATCATTATTGCTCTTGAAAAAACTAAATATAATCAGTGATTGTGAGATATTGTCTCAGCCATGAAAAGTATAATAATAAAAATATCGAGATAGAAATAGTACATACAGAGACTACAAGCAGCAATCAAAATAAGGGTCATGGAGAAGTAAAAGTCTTTAAGGTTACATATGGAGCAAAGATGAAATAGCTATGGAATAGTTCCATAAATTTTCTACAGACAGACCTGTCCTAGAGTAAAGAAGAATCAGATGATTGCTTTTGAAATTAGAATGCCACAATTGAAAATCATTGCAACAAAAAGTTGATGAAATGACATCTTTCATGGAGTTCAAATTTATCTGGGATGAGTAAAGGTGTACATACAAATATGATAAATATAAATACTTGACAGGATATGAGAAAATTGGGATATTAAGGCACTGTTGTGGAGTAGTGAGCAGATTCAACCATTTTGCAGTACAATGTGGAACTATGCCCAAAGGGCAACTAATGTGTGCATGCCCTTTGATCTAGCAATGCTACTACTAGAACTCTATCTTAGAGAGAAAGTAAAAAAAAAGGTAAAAACACCCATTTGTACATTAAATATTTATAGAAACCCTCCTGTGGTGGTAAAATATTGGAAATTGAGAGGATGCACATTAACTGGAGAATGTCTTTAACAAGCTGTGGTATATGAATGTAAAGGCACACTATACTAATTAACAGGCAGATTTTAGAAAAAACTTGGAAAGACTTGTATGAACTGATGCAAAATAAAATGAGCAGAACCAGGAAAACAGTGTTCAGAACATGAACCAGACTGGGTTATGATCAGCTGTGAAATGTTCAGCACTTTCCAGCAACACAATGATCCAAGAAAAGTAGAAAGGACTCGTGAAAGAAAATGCGTTCTATATTCTGATAAATTGCTGCTGGACTCTGACTACAGATCAAAGCATTTTTTTTCCATTTACGTTATTCTTATTATTTTTTCTTTCTTCTTATTCTTTCTTCTTATTATAATTCTTTCTTCTTCCACACCTGAGATAACACACCATAACACATGTTCAAACTATATCAAACAACCTAAACTACAACTATAAGAAGAGAAAATAGGAGGGAGGAAATGAAATAATGTGGAAGTCAAAATTCTGTAAAACATTTAATAATATGTAATTGAGGAAAATAAAATACTATTAAATATTTCCTTAAAAATAGAATAAAGGAGATCATGAAAGACAAAAATGAACATTTTAATTACATTCAATGCATTTGCATAAATGATAAATGTAATCAATGAAATCAGAATAGGAGGAGAAATTTCAGAATTGGAAAATATTTTCATGAAAAGCAATTAATTCAAAATAAAATAAGCAAAATAAAGTCTGGAAAGGAAAAAAAAACACAAAATAACCCCAAAAATTGCTGAACAGAATTATGAGTGGGAAAGCCAAGAAAAAGTCACAGTGAGTCTTTGCTGATTCAGGAACAACTTAGAAAGAGAGAAAAAAGACAGCTAAAGACATTGAGGCTTGGATCTATGAGGTGGCAGGCAGTGCACAAGGATGGTAAGGGCAGTCAGAGATCCCAGGGGATATATGCACTAACACTATGAGCAAGAATGAGTTTCATATGGAATTTAGGTTAAGTATTACACAGTTCTGTATTACAGGGTTCACAGTCTTGCTTTCTGATAAGAAAAATGGTAAAATTTGATAATTTGAATCTACACAAAAGAATAACTATATTAATCATAAAGATACCATGGCTATTTCAACATCATTAAAATTTATGAACTGTTGCCATAATAATCTAACTTTAAAGCCAAAGTTCTTCCAAATTAAAAAAGAAACAGAAATACATTTGTATATTATATGTAATCTATTTTGCTTACTCCTTTCCCAGAATCTCTTACTTTCCCATTATCCTAAATGATTCTGTATTCCCATAATCGCTATATTTTCTACCCTGTTTTTTCTCTGTCTTTGTGTCAACTAGGCTGCCTCTATTTTTGCCTTAATCTTTCCATTACCCTGTAATGGAAACTTACACAAAACTGTGATACAAAATCCTGTTTTTCTTATAGATCATTATCTTCAATAAGATTCATTGTTAATTCATTTTTACATTAATTAATCTTTTGAAAAAAGTCTTTTCTCAATATTTTTAATCTAGTTTCTCATCTATAAATCCCTTCTGCATTCCCTCATTATTTATATTATCCAAGATAAAAGGTCATAAATATAAAAGAAAAACATTAGTTCATCTATTTGATCCATTAGAGGATCTATTCCAAACTTATTTTTTTCATGATATGCATAATTACTTAACACCTAGTATGTTTTCAGGTTGTATTTGGGATTTTTATCCTTCCTCTCACTCTCCACTAGAAGAAAAAAGGAAAAGAGAATCTCTGAAAATTTGAAAATCTACTAGAAACAAATAATCATATTCAAGCAAAACAAGTTCCCATACTGTCAATGCCCCAAAATGCATGTTTCATTCAGTCTATCATCTCTAATAGGATACTATTTGATTCTTAATCATTGATCCTCTGGAATGATGACTATTCACTGGGTTGAGCAATTTTTAAGATACTTTTGTTTGTTTTATAATATAAATTGATCTCATAGTTTTGCATATTTCCCTCTATATTGATTCATGCCAGTGTCCATGAAATCACTTTTTTCATCATTGCTTTTAGTGCAAAAATTTCCTAGTACATTCATATTTCAAAATTCATCTAGTAATTTCTCAATAAGAACTAGTTTTTTAGTTCTTTTCTATAAAAGATGCTGATGAATATATATATGGATATATATTTACATATATAATGAAATTTTTCTAAAGATATATGAAAAATACATGAAAAACTGTTAAGAAAACAGAAAAATAACAGCAGAAACTAAGCATTGAATAACATCTCAAAAGCTATAGCAAGATTTAGACTTAAACAGATAACATAAGGCAATTGGGAGAACAAGGAACAGTTTTTTTGTCAGATCTATGGAAAGGGAAAGAGATGATGATCAAACAAAAGAGAGTAATTTCAAATGCAAAATACATAATTTTAATTATATTAAATTAAAAAGATCTTTGCGAAAATAAAATCAATGCAACTAAGACTAAACGCAATGCAAAAGGTAGGGAACAATCTTCACAGCTAGTATTTTTGAAAAAGGATTCATTTCTAGCTTACATAGAGAACTGAATTAAATTTATAAGAATACATGTCATTTCCAAATGGTGAAAGGATATGAATAGGCAGTTTTCAGATGAAGAAATTAAAATTTTCAATAGTCATATAAAAAATACTTCAAGTCATTATTGAAAAGAGAAATGCAAATTAAAACACCTTTGATTCACTTATAGGGACAACAAGGCTGCACAGTAGATAGATCATTGGACCTGGAGTCATGAGAAACTGAATTCAAATCTGACCTAAGACACTTAATAATTATCTAGCTATGTGACCTTGGACAAGTCACTTAATCCAGTTGATCAGGAAAAACCAAAATAATAAATGAGCAAACTAAAAATAACAAATAATGAATGATAAATGAATGAATGAATGAATGAATAAATAAATAAATGAAATGGCTGCTCAATGTGGAAATCATAAATTTACATTCCTTACTCTTTTTTAATGTTCAACTGTGCAACAATAATTTCTAAGTATCCATAGGATTGTTCATTCCATCCAGAAGTGAAATAGCAAAATTTATGGAACTTTGCTTGTTATATTTATTTATTCATTTCTTAAAATTCATTATACCTTTGATGAAATACTATATTTTAATTCCCTTGCTTTTGTTATTTTGGTAAACAAACTTATAATGTAAAGAAAAAAGTCCCCAAAAATAGTTGTCATTTGTTTATATTATGTCATTTGTTTATATTATGCCCCAAATTTATATTATGCCCCAAATTCCCACAAGATAATATGAGTACACTAATCTTCCCTAAACAATGAAATCAATAGGAAGCTGGGATGATGAACCCACACAGATTTCAAGGATTATCTTATTGTCCAGTTTGGAAGTCAGGGAAAGTAGAAGAAAAAAAGTAAGAATAGGTAGAATGAGTTTTGGTTTTGCATGTGTTCCAACATTGGCTGCTGTGATCATATAGCTTCTTTCACTCCATAAGGATATGTTTGCTTACTGTGAGTAATATAACATAATCTATTTTTGTGCATCTCTTTTGTGGTTCTTATTTGAAATGCATGAACTATTAAACTAATTTTTGGTTTACTTTTTCTAAACTTAAAGTATAATTTGTATACTTAAAACAGTCATTAGAGCAGAGAATTGTCAATCTGTCTGAATCCCTCCACCACCTGCAAATATAACATTGTTTATAGGAACTCTTTCTGTATTGTCAAATAATTGGAAATGGAAGCAAGCCCATCAATTAGAAATGTCAGATCAAACTGTGATGCATGAAAATTATGGATTACCACTGCTCTACAAGAAACCATGAATGAGCAGACTTCAACAAAACCTGGAAAACCTTACATGAATTGATGCAGAGATAAGTGAACAGAACCAGAAGAATATTGAACTCAATAAAAGCAATACTGGGTGATGATTAGTTTTGATGTACTGACTCTTTCTCAGTAATGTAATGACAGTAATCAATGACAATTTTAAAAGACTTGTGATGGAAAATGCTATCCAGTGAATGGACTGTGGAGTATGAATGCAAACCAAAACATACAATTTTCATTTTTTATTGTTTTTGCTTTCTCATTATTTTCCTTTTTTCTGACTCTGTTCACAGTATGACTAAAGTGGATATAAGTTTATCATAATTCGTGTATGTATGCATATGTCAGATTGCTTGTTGTCTTGTTGAGGGAAACGTGAAGAGAGTGATTGAGAAAAATTAATGCTGAAAACTATCTCTATGCATAATTGGATAAAAATTTAAAAAAACAACGTAACACATAAAACTCATGTTCTACCAATTAAAACTGTTGAGAACCTGGATGAGTCACATGAACTTTAGCCTCAATTCCTTGCTCTCCAAAAATTTTCAAACTTTATTTAGTGTTTTATTTTCCCCAGGATACATATAAAACAAATTTTCAAATTAAATTTTAAAGTTTTCCAAATTCTTTGAAAATAAAACCAATTCTGTGTAGGCTACATAAGTATAGTCAAACAAAACATTTCCCAATAATCATTCTGTGAAATAAATTACAGAAAAAAAAGAAGAATCTTTCCAAAAGTGAAGTTTAAGAAATAGGTTTCAGTCTGTATTCAGATATCATCTGTTTTTTTCTCTGGGGATGGATAGAAATTTTCATTATAAATCTTTGTTGTAATCTTGGATAATTGTATTATGGAGAAGAGCTGAGCCTTTAGCTGAGTTTGTATTGTTATTATTTTGTACATAGTAAATTTGACCTTGTATGAGTTCATATAAATATGTCTAGGATTACTCTGGGATTTTCCACCCAGTTTACAATTTCTTATAGCAAGATAGTATTTCATCATATACATGCCATAGTTTATTCAACCATGCCCCAATTGATAGGCATACCTCATTTTTAAATTATTTACCACCAGAAAAGAGCTGCTGTAAACATTTTTGTACATACAGGTTCTTTCTTTTTTCTTTTTTCTTTTTTTAAAACAATTTTGGGATACAAACACAGTATTGGTATTGCTAGACCAAAGGTTGTGCAAGGTTTTATTGCCCTTTGGGCAGACTTTCAAATTGCTCTTCAGAATGGTTGGATCAGTTCACAACTTTACCAAAAATACATAGATATTTCATTTTCCCCATATCACCTCCAACACTTGTAATTTTCCATTTCTGTTTTATTAACAAATTTAATAGGTATAAGGTAGTACCTCAGATTTGTCTTAATTTGCATTTCTCCAATCAATTGCTTGAGCATTTTCTCACATGGCTATGGATAGCTTTGATTAATTAATATGAAAACTGTTCAAAATTTTTGATCACTTATTAATAAAGCAATGACTTATTTCCCAGTTTTACTCAGTTATCTTTATTTGATAAATAAGATCTTTATAAATAAAACTTGCTTCAATTCTTTTTCAGTTACTATTGCTAACTATATTTTTCTATATCCTATTTCTCTTTCTGTTTATTCTACTCTCTGTCCTTTTATCCTGTCCCTCCTCAAAAGTACTTTGCTTCTGACTACTCCCTCCCCAATCTGCCCTCCTTTTTATTCCCCATATCTCTTATCACATGCCCCTCCTACATTCCTGTAGGATAAGACAGATTTGCATCCTCAATTGAATGTGTGTTATTCCTTCTTTGTGTCAATTCTAGTAAGAGTAAAGTTCTTTCAATCTCCCTCTGTCCTTCCTTCTTCCTCTCTAGTGTAACAGCTTTTTCTTGCTTATTTTATGGATCATATTTTATCCCATTCTACCTTTCTCTTTCTCCCAGTATATCCTCTTACCCCTTAATTTTATTGCTTTAGCTATCATCCCTTCCTTATATCTTTCAATTAGATTTAGTTTTGCTTTTTTGCTTTATTCTGGGATCAGGTTTGCTAACCCCCGCCCCCGCCTTTTTTAACTTGAGCTAAAGCTTTGCATGTTCTGCATAATCTTTTTACCTTTATCCTATGTGTATCTTTCTGCTCCAAATATTTTTTAATAAAGAACATATTTTAGGATTCTGGTTTTTAATTCACTTTACTATCTGCTTCCATTATATCAGAAAGTTTCTTCTATTCACATTCACAGTTATGATTATTAACTCTTTATTTCCCTCCATCTTATCTTCTCTCTTTTCACATTATCTTCTCACTATTGTTTTATTTCACTGTCACCTCCTGCAATCTGCTCCTTCTTCTAGCAGCCCTACTTACTTTTCTTTAAGCTTTTCCCCCTTTACTTTTTTCCTTCTGTTTTCTCTTATTTTTATCAATTCTCCTCTTTATTTCCCCTTTCCCTTTCTTCATCATAAGTTGAGTAGGGTAAATTTTTAAACCCAATTGGAAATGCATATTAGTATCTTTTTAAGCTAAATCACTTAATAATCCCCTTTGAGGCTTCATGTAGATAATTTGTCACTGCTCTCTTCTTGACAGATGATGTTTGATCTTCTCTGTAACCCTAATATCTTACTGTGGTTCATACTCTTTTTGGTTTTTTGCTCATTTTGAAAGTTGAACTCTGTTCCTAAGACACAGGGGGTACAATTTCAAGCTTTTTGTGTTCGCTGCCTAAGTTCATTGTTTCTGGCTTTCCATTCTGACTTTAAGGTGCTTTGGATTTGCTCCCTGCCTTCATCCCTCCTGATGTATTAGTGTTCTGGGGCTTGAATTCCACCTACAGAGTTGGGATCTGGATCCACACTGTGGGCTTGCTAAATGTCTGACCTCCTCAGTCAGGACTGAGGTGTTTTTGTTTGTGAGCTGTGATATGCTGGGCTGCACTAACCTTTTGCCCCTTTACAAAGACCTCTCCTGGAGTTCCTTCAAGAAATTTAGAGCTGAAAAGTTATTTCAGTGGGTTTTTTGCTTTGTTTGTTTGTTTGTTTTGTGTGCATGTGTATATTCTTTTTCTTTAAGGACTGTTAAGAGGCTTCACTTAATGTTGTTTGTGGAAAATCTCTGGGAGCTTCCCATCTTCAACATCTTGGCTTCACTTCTCTGACCATTTATTTCAGATTTTCAAAAATTTATTTTCTTCAGTGAGCTTTTGTATCTCCTTTTATATTTGCAAAATTCTACTTTCTAAGACATTCTTCTTCTCAGTGGTTTTTTTGTACCTCTTTTACCTATTGGCCTAATCTATTTTTAAAGGCATTATTTTATTCAGTATTTTTGATGAACCCTTTACCAATCTATTGATTCATTTTTCAAAATTTTCTTGTCTAAATCTCATTGTTTCTTCTTAAATTTTTCCTTCACCTCTCTTCATTGATTTTCAAAGTCCTTTTTGAGTTTTTCTATGCCTAAGACCAAGTTCAAATTTTTCTTTGATATTTTGATGTAGTAGCTTTGACTTTGCTATCTTGAGTGTGTACTTGGTCTTTGTGGCCATAATAATAACTATTTATGCTTCAGGATTTTTTTCCTATTGTGTGTTAATTTTCCTAGCCTATGTCCCTTGTTAAAGTGTGATTCTGCTTCCAGGGTAGAGGGAATTCCCTGTTCCAAATTTCACAGTGCAATTGTTTTCAGAATAACTTCTGTGGTCTGATAAGTTTTCAGTTCTTCCTAGGTGGTATGATCTAACAAAAGGTGTTTACTACTCTTCTCAAATGAACAGAATCAGGGAAACAATGTACATAGTATCAGGATATTGTATGATGATTAACTATGAATGACTTAAGAGTACAAAGACATCATGAAGGAAAATATCATTCATGTGCAGATTAAAAAAACTGATGGAGTTTGAGTACAACATAAAAGCATATTTTCCAATTAGTTAATATTCTTATTCTTTTTACTTTTTAATGTGTTTCTTCTACAATTCAAACTAATATTAAAATATGTTTTTCATGAGAATACATGAATAAGCTATGTCAAACTTCCTACCATTTTCAAAAGAGAGGAGGTGAGGTAAGGAAGGAGAATAGTAGGATTCAAAATCTTATAAATATGAGTGCTCAAATATTTGTTTATACATATATGATGTAAGTCAAATATATATTCAATATATATTTAATATATATTTGGAAAATAAAATATCATTTTAAAAAGTTAAATGATATTCATGGCAAAAAAGAAAATTACTGGACCATCTTTAAGTCATTATTTTTAAAAAAGAGCATATAAACCATATTTCAGGAAATTATCAAGGAAAATTTTCTGGATACCCCAGAACCAGATGATAAAAATAGATATTGAAATAATCCACCAATCACATCCTCAAAGAGATTCCCAGAAATATAACTGACCAATTTTAGAATTTCTAGGTCAAAGAGAAAATATTTCAAACAACCAGAATGAATCATTTTAAATATTGTGGTGCCACAGTGAAGACTGCACAAGATTTATCAGCTTATACCTTAAAGAATCAGCATTATTGAAATGTAATGTTCTGTAGAGCAAAGGAACTAGGAGTACAACCAAGAATCATTTATCCATTAAAACTGAGAGTAACCCTTCAGGAAAAAAATAAATAAATATTCAATAAAACAGAATTATCAACTTTTTTTTTCTGATGAAAAGAACAGTTGATATAAAGCAAAACTTTCAAATATAAGATTAATGGAACAATATAAAGGTAACATGAAACTTAATTCATAATAGATTATAATGTTTACATTCCTATATGAGGATGACAATTATAGTTCCTAAAAATGTTATCATAATTTGGAAAGTGAGGAATAAGGCATATACATAGATAGAGAATGGGTGTGAGATGACTATCATTGAATGAATTCCAAAAATAAACAAAGAAGGGGTAAGGATGCAATGAGGAAAGGGGGAAGCGCAATGGAGAATAAGGTAAATTATCTCAGATAAAAGAGGCATAAAGGGAAAGGTGTTATGATGGGGGATTAATATGGATGAAAAAAAGTGGGAAAATTTGAAACTCAAAATTGTTTTAAAATGATAAAAATTGATTAGATGTATTTGGGAAAAAAATTTAAATTAAATTAAATGGAAAAAAGATTTCTATATTCCAATTATTTTAATGTTTTTTTCTTTTGATTTATCTTCTAGGGAAGTTAGAAGCATTTGCTGAGAAAAAAACTTATAGTTCTTTTTTTATCTTTAGACTTTTGGTTTTGTTTTAATATTTTTCAGATGCATTCTTGAGTCATTGCTATATTCTAATTTTTACTGAATTCGTTACTTGTGAGATAAAATTCTTAATTCCTCTTTCAAGTTTTTTCTCCCATAATTGTCATTTCCCCCCCAGACTTTTCTCAAATGCTCTCATTTTATTTAAAATTTTTAAAATCCTCTAGATTTATTTCTTCCATGAATGCTAGTTGAATTTATGTCCAGGTTGTGTTTTTCTTTATGACTTTTCTTGTAAATACTTTGGAGAGAAAAACTCTTATGGATTCATGTCTTGTGTGCCTTTTCCACCATTAACAGTTTTTTGTTGGCTTTGGTTTCATTCTTCAACCTATTAGTATTGAACTCTGCCACTATTCTGGAAGGAAGATCTAGCTTATCTTGTGTTTACTTTGTTTTTGATATTGAGTGTTGTGTTATTCCAGGATATCAGTGATAGTTCATTCCTAGGACCAGCATACTTTTAGTGATTTCAAAATTATTGATGCAGATGTTTCTAGTATTGCCATTCATTAACTCAGACAGGATCTTTTCTAGTCAGAAATACCCAAATTTTCATCTTATGGCATTTACCAGTTGCATAACAAAAGGTGATGCAAAATATTCCCTCCAAATTAGTGCTATATTCTCCTCCTTCACATACAAAATCTTTTGGTAGAGTAATCTCAAGGTTTCATTTATCTAGGAAAATATTTGCTAAAAGAGATACCTTATAAGTCCTAGTCTTTTCCTCCAATGCAAGGCAATTTCATTAAAGAGTAAATATTTCCATTACTCTCCATGCTTTTCCTTTCTACTTTCTATTCTCTTCATTCACATGAAACTGCTTCTACATTAAGATGATTGTTTCTAATCTAAATATATGTTTATTTATGTTTTTTTCAAATATGTCTTTCTCTAAATATACTACTAGTCTAATCTTTCTACTAACATGATTACTGAGAAGAGAGAAGAAGCATTTTCCTTTCTCTAACAATGATTCCTTCTCAGGAACTTGGTCCCAACTTGAATCTTCTAACTGAAATTTTCAACTTCTGTGAGTAATCCTCCTGTACTAGAGTTACCAAAATTCATTGACTATTTTTTGTGTTTTTTAATTAATTAATTAATTTTCTTCCCTATGTACATGTATATTTTAAGGTACAACATTCCCTTCCACCCTCCTTTCCCAACCTCCTCCCATCAGTGGTGAACAGTCAGGTTAGCATTGAACATACATATTTTGATAAACGTGTTTACAGATTACAATTTTTGGTTATGAGAAATTAAGATTAAGGGAAAGAGATACATAAGAGAATTTTATAAAGTGTTTATCAGATTAAGAAAGGTTGTTTGTGTTTGTGTTTTGTTTTGTTTTTCTTTATCTGAAATGGGATAGTACAATCCATTGCGGCTCTAATACAGTTAACCTAGCTCTCTGGATTGTTGAGAGGCAAAAGTCATTAACTATTAAAGCTCTTTTTTGTTTGATTAAAGTTTTGGTAAACCAAAACCATTTATTCTATTATTGACATAGTCAGAGATATTCATGTTTCCAGGTATAGACAATATTCTTCATAACTAAATATTTATTCATTCTTTTATGAGCAGTGAGGTGGCATAGAGGAGAAAGCACTTTGACTTGGAGTCATAATGACATGAGTTTCATAGTTTACTGGTTTTCAGACTGTGAGTCTGGCTATGCTGTCTTTCTTAATGTCTTAAACTGTAAAATGAGGACAATAATAGCACTTAATTCCTAGGCTTGTTGTGAGGATGAAATGAGATAATATTTGTAAAGTGCTTTGAAAAATTTAAAGCACTACACAAAATTATTATTATTTATATTTATTATAATTACTAGTAGTAGGAGTAGTAAGACTAGTAGTGGTAGTATATTCTATAATCCAATTAAAAAGTTATTTTCAGTGAAAAAGATATTAGCTAGTACATATGTTAATAATTGAAATGTGTTTTAAGGTAGGGTAGAACTCTATTGCATCTTCAAGAAAAATTAATAATGAAGCAGTTTCCACAATATCTACTATTACTTTACAGGCTTTCATAAAGTTATTAAAACTTCAAATTGCATTTAATATTTGGGGGACATTGTATAAGGTAATAAGATATAGCAGGACTTTCAATAACCAAGAAAACATAATTTGTTGAATAAGGATAAGCAGAGAAGAAAAATAGTCATTTACAGACTTCATAAATGTTTACTTAGAAAACCTAAGGAATCATCAATAACAGGAAAATTTATAAAGACAATTGATAGTATGGTAGCAGTGTACAACATAAACTTAGTAAATCATATTTTAATATAAATGGTACTAAGAAAAACCCAGGGAAGCAATGAGAGGAAAAGACATTAAAATAAAAATAAAATTTGCAAACTATATAGAATATCACTTGCCAAGAAACATGTAAGATATATTAAAAACATTTTTCATAGAAATATAACATTTCTGTAATCAAAGAAACAATTCAATGTTATTGTTTTCACTCAGACCATATAGCAAAATATTATAACTCAAAAAGTTATCATAAAAATTTTGTGTTACAGAAATCAGATCATTTGCCTTTGCACAGGCAATCCAGTTGCTAAACTGCAAAGCCTCTTTACCTCTACATATTAAAATTCATAATTTCCTTCTACATTTTACTCAATTTTTGTCTCCTAAAATGAAACCTTTTCTCATCACTCACTCCAGATGTTAGAACTTTCTCTATATACGTCTTCAAAATTTTTCTTTGGCATTCCATATACTTTTAATGAGTGTTATTATGCCAGATACTATGCTATGTATTATGGATACATAATATAAACATAACATAACATAACATAAACATAACATAAAATATGACCTCTCCCCTCAAGAATTTAATGCACTCACAGGGTAGACAGCATGTAATAGGGAGATAAGCAAAATTCAAAGTGTTCTACAAATCTTCATGCAATTTTGACATTTATTAAGTAAAACTATAGTGAGATTTCTGGAATTCAATACACCTAGAGAACAGGAAGGGAATCTCAAATATATGTCAAGGGTGGTGAATAGAAGGTAGTCCTCTTGTAAAAGATTAGATTTCAGATGAGCCTTGAAGGGATTCATGGTATGCAAGATGTAAAGCTAAATAAAAAGACCATTCTAACTATTGGTGGATAGCTAATAGAAATGTACAGACAGGAGAAGGAATAGACAAAGAGAGGAGCATTAGTTGGGCCAGTGTAACAAGACCATAAAGTACATGGATGGGTTAAAGTATAATATTGGAAAGATAGAAGGGAGAAAGTTTGTAAAGGACTTTTAATGCTAACAAGTAAAATTTATATTAGATAATGAAGATAATAGGTATCCAATTTTTTTACTCATTGGGAGGAGAGATATAGACATTTTTGAACTTTAGGAAATTTGATTTAATATCTTAGTGGTGGTTGCATTGTAGTGGAGGAGACAAGGTAGGGAAATCAATACTATTGCAACAGTTTACAGAAAGGAAAATGAGGCCCATTTTAGAATATTTTCTGTGTCACAAGAAGGGGATGGATGTAAGAGACATAGCTAAAAAAGAAATAACAAGATTGAACAATACAATGGATATATTGAGTTAGTATAAGTGAAGAAAAGAAAAGGACACCAAACTGAAAAATTGGGTGAATGGGAGCATCATTGGTCCCATGGTATGGGAATAAGAAATTTAAGAAGAGCCAAGGATTGAAGAAATAACAATAATAAATTCTGTTTTATGCATGGTGAGTCTGAATATCTTTATGACATCTAGTTTGTAATGATCAAAAGTCAGTTGATAATTTGGAGAAAGTTCAGGAGAAATTACAGACTTGCAAACCTAAATGTAAGAACTATCTATATTTAAATTTTAATGAAAACTATAAGATGAAAATTTATCTGAGATGAAAATAAGAGTATAGGGAGAAAAGAACATAGAGTACATCCTATTTTAGTGATTAGATAAAGACACACCAAGGAGAGAGAAGCTTCCATTGTTGTTGGAGGATAGAAAAATAGAAAAGTACCACTGTAACCTAGGAAGGAAGGAATTTCCAAGAAGAAATGATTAACAGGGCAGCTAGGTGGCACAGTAGATAGAGTACTGGCTCTGGAATCAGGAGGACTGAGATCAAAACCGGCCTCAGACACTTAAAGAAAAAGGAAAAAAAAAATGATTATCAATAATTTAAAAGGCTTAGTAGGATGAGGACTGAGGGAAAAAAAGCATTAAATTTGACAATTAAGTAATCATTCCGCATATTTGACTTTGTACATTCTTTTATGTGAATGTATTTATGACTATTATATATGCTCCTTGAGGGTGGAAACTTTTCATTTATATTTTGCATTTCTTCCATCTAACACAATGTCTAGTACATAGCAAATATCACAAATTCTTATTAATTGATTGATAATATGATTATCATTATTTCTCTTAAGTGAATGGAAATATATTTCTAATGATTTAGAAATTGTATAAAAATTATAGGAAAAGAATTTAATGAATGATATAATGAATAGAATGATATTAAGAATTCAACACAGATGAAATGGCAAACAGAGGATAAATAAACAACACAAAGAATTTATTTAATAATAAGTATTTAAATATAAATATCATATCAAGTAAAAAATCTTGTATAATTATTGTATTATTACTATACTATCAAATTTATATCATATACTATTTATTGCCATCAAAAATAGATAAAATTCAAAAATAAAATATGACCTCTATAGTCACAATCAGGCCATTATATAGTTTTGCTCAATGTATTTTCAGAATGTGAACTTGATAAAATGTTTATTAGTCTCCTTTTAGGGATTTCCTGCCTAACTATTCCCAATTTTTTAAAAAAATATGCATATATATATATATATATATACATATACATTATATGGCTATATTATATGGAAATAAGTGCATTTAGCATGCATATATATAGATATAGATATATATGTATATATTTATATACCTGAACATCAGGTTGCATTTGAGATACCTGTTTTCTTTTTTTTTCCTCATGTGTTATATTTTGAGAAAAGAAATGAAGGGGTCAATGCTAGGTATAAAATTTCCAGTGAGGCAGACACTTCTCTGGTAGAATTCTCATCTGTAAATGTCCCAGGAGAATGAAGAAATATGGTAAGAGGTAATAAAGTAATCTCCTTAAAGGCTGTCACCAGAATGACTGACAACTCTCTATCTGATAGTATTTCTCCACGTATTTTTTTTTTTTGGTTTATTTTAGAGTAATGGTAAAGGTCTGCTAGCTTTTTAAAAGATACATATGCACTCAGAACTGTGACTTTTTTTTCCATTATTTGAGTTTCTATGAGAAGAAAAAGTCAAAATTTGCCATATTTTATGATGATGGGCTATACCTTAATTACATTGGGCAGCTATAGATACTGAATTTCAAAAACATACTAATATTAGAGAATGCATTTTTGCTCACATAATAACAAAATTTCTCTGCTCTTAACTTCATCCATTCCCCCCTTTCTTTATTCCTACATTTTATTTCATATTATCCTTATTTCCTTTTGTGTTTATATCTCATTTATGGTTCTGGCCTCAAGTTGTCTGATTTTTTAATAATAGTAGAAATATGGAAGATATAAGATATAAAGGAACAGATAGAGATCAATTAAGGGTGATATCTATATGCCCTCAATATTCTCACTACAAAATTATTGTACTCATGCATAATTCAAATTTTATTTTTAGATTTGAAATAAGATAAATAGAAGCATATCCTCTGGAAACATGTTCCTTATAAGTTATTTTGATGATCATTATATTTGCTTTATTTATATTTTTACATCACAACAGAAGGATGATAGCCACTCTCCTTTTTTTTTTTTTTAGTTTATATACTATAAGTTTTTTCTTTATTTATTTTATTGAGAGGGTAGGGAAGGGAATGTCAGGGGAACCTTTCATGATAAATTCACTGAAGCTACATTTAAAAGTCCTTCCTCAAAATTCTTTTGTTTCCCCAATAAGATCAAGAAAGGGCTATTTTGTTCATTTCTTTTTGTTCATACTTTAGTCAAAGTGTAAGCTGCTTAATTTAACATTTTATATCAAACTGTCAAAGATATATGATTGTGTAAGTGTGGGCATTCTCTCCAGCTGAGTAGATCACTATACACATATATAAGGCATACTTCAAAATTATTTTCACATATCTCAGATAGGAAATGTGACTTGCCTAAAGTAAAGTGTCAGAGGCAAAATTGCAACCCATTTCTTCCTATAATCAGACCTGGCACTTTACTAACTCATGCTGATTCCATTGTCTTACTGAAATAAAGAATTAATTGACATAAAGTATGATCCATATGTGTGTCTGTGTGTGTGTGTCTGTGTGTGTGTGTGTGTGTGTGTGATATTAAAGATATCTAGATCTATCTTATGTAAAGGAAGGTAATCTAGCCAAAACAGACTTAAAATAATAATAATATAAGGTGACAGTAATCAAAACATTTTAGGACTGTCTAAGGTATAATGTGACAGATTAGTGGAATTGCTTAGGGATTAAAAAAACAATAGCACATAAACTATAGAAATCTACTGTTTGATAAACTGAAAGACCCTTTCTTGGGCAAAGAACTCACTATTTCAAAAAGCTATTGGGAAAATAGTATGCCAACTAGGCATGGATAAATATCTCATATCCTATATCAAAATAAGATTGAAATGAGTATAAATTTTATACAGGAAGTATGATTTCATAAGCCAATTAACAGAGCAAATATTAGTTTATCTTTCAGCTCTATGGAGATAATTTTTGATAAACCAAGATATAGAGAACACTATTAAATGTAAAATGGATGATTCTGATAGTATTAAATTAAAAATGTTTTGCAGGAACAAAACCAGTGCAACCAAGATTAGAAGGAAAACAAAAAAGGCAGGAAACAACTTTTTATATCCATTGTTTCTTATAACAGTTTTATTTCTAAAATGTATAGAGAACTGAATCAAATTTATTAGAAAACAAGTCATTTCCCAATTGACAAATGTTCAAGGGATATAAACAGCCTGTTTTTAGAAGACAAAATTAGTTATCTGCAATCTAATGAAAAAAATGCTCTGAATTACTATTGATCTGAGAAGTGAAAACTAGAACAACTCCAAGGTGCCGCTTTATAACTATCAAATTGGCCAAGATGTCATAAAAGAAAATTGATCAATGTTGAAGGGGAAATGATAAAACCAGGACACTAATGCATTGTTGGTGGACTTGTGAATTGATTCAACCATTCTGGAGAGTAATTTGGATAATGCCCAAGGGCTATTAAAATATGCATACCCTTTGATCCAGCAATAGCACTAAGTCTGTATCCCAAAGAGATCATAAATAAGGGAAAAGGACCCACACCTACAAAAATATTTAAAGCAGGTTTTTTTTTTTTTTTTTTAGTGAAGGCAAAGAATTAGAAAATGAGGGGATGCCCATCAATTTGGGGAATGATTGAACAAGTTGTGGCATATTAATATGATGGAATACTATTTTTATGTGAGAAATTATGAACAAGCAGATTTCAGGAAAACCTGGAAAGACTTATATGTCTTAAGACTGAGTGAAATGAGCAGAACAAGGGGAATATCATATACATTATCGACAATATTGTACGATGGATGAGGAACCATGATAGATTTAGCTCTTCTCAGCAACAGAGTGAACAAAGACAATTCCAAAAGAATTCTGTTAGAAAATGCCATACACATCCAGAGAAAGAACTATAAGGTCTGAATGCAGATGAAATCATAATTTTATCACTTTTTAAAATGTTTTTTGTTTTTTCTTTGTCATATTCCTCTTTTGTTCTGAATCTTCTTTTACAATATGACTAATATGAAAACAATTGTTTTGATTGTGTTTGTTTTATCTATATCAGATAACCTACTTTCTTAGGAAGGGGAGGAAAGAAAGGTAGGGAGAAAAATGTAACATTCAAAATCTTACAAAATCAGTGTTGAAAATCATCTTTACATGAAATTGCAAAAAAAAATAAAGGAAAACTACAGATGCAACTGGGGTAAAAGATATCATAAGGAATTTTGAAGTTAAGTGAAGAGCTGACAGTTACCTTTCCATGCCCTATACTTTGCCAAATAACCCTTAAGACACCTTTGAGCACTGAAAAAGAAGAGAGAGAAAACAATAATATGAAATAAGGAACGAAAGGTGAAGGATAAGTAGAGGGCACAATAGAAGCATCAACCCAATGCCTAGAAAAATAAGCACAATCTCAATTTTTCAAATTCCACATTTTTCCTGACAGAGATAAAATACTATCATAGAAATAGCTGCTTGTTTGAGGAACAACTGCTTAGCAAGTATACAATGAATGTGATCAGAAACAAAAAAAATGGGGGAGAGCCTTATTCCTGCATTGGAAGAAGAGCTTTTCTTTAGAGAGAGATGCTTATGGTTTGGTAGATGGAGCTAACAAGGTGCCCAAGCATAACAGCAGGCTTATTAAAGCAGTTTTATAGGCAGCCTTGGGGAAACAGTCAATGGAATAACTTGTACACAGTTGTGGGAGAACTCATATACTAAAAGGAAAAGTCAGAACCCCTCCATATTTATACAAAAAAAAACTAATGAAGGAAAAGAAGAACCATTGGAAAAGATGTTGGTAGAATTTCAAATATCCTATTAGCTACTTTCTAGGGCACCCCCCCCCACTCTGTCCTTGAAGGCTGAGACTAAGGCAGAGTCTTCAGTGGTTTTAGTGGTTCTTCTGTGGAATTGTAATCCTAACAAATATAGTTACCAAAGCATCACAAATGAGTTTACCATTAAAAATCAGGAGGCACAATTGGGTCAAAGCAGTTATAATACTAAGAATAGCACCCCCCCCCCCCCAACAATGCTGTGGTGTGTTTCATAACATATATACACACTGTGTGTGAGAAGATTGGGAACAAATTTAAGAGTATACAGATAAACTGTAGCTATATGAGAAGGAAAAAAAATTTGAAGGAATCAGAATTGGCAATGAGGAAGCAAAGCTTTCATTATTTGTAGATGATATGATGATATACTTAAAGAACCCAAGAAAACCATCTAAAAACTCCTTGAAACAATGAACAAATTCAGCAAAGTAGCAGGATATAAAATAAATCCACATAGATCATCAGCATTTCTATATATGGACAGCAAAGTCCAAAAGCAAGAGATAGAAAAATTCAATTGAAAGTACCTCTAGACAACATTAAATACAAACCTCAACATTATACAAACACAGTTATAAAGCACTTCTCACCTGAATAAGGTTAGATCTAAATAACTGAAAAAATGTCAATTGCTCATGCTTAGGTTGAGTTAATATAATAAAAAATAACAATTCTATCCAAATTAAATTGCTTATTCAGCTCCAAACTAATCAAACTATCAAAAAACAACTTTGTCGAGATAGAAAAAATACAAACAAAATTCATCTGGAGCAACAAAAGATCAAAAATAGCAAGGGAACTGATGAAAAAAAAATTGTAAGAGAAGGTTGCCTAGCTTTACCAGATCTAAAACTATACTATAAAGCAGCAATCATCAAAATTGCCATTAAGAAATATAGTAATGGATCAGTGGATTAGGATAGGTTCAAAAGAAACTTCAGTAAATGACTACAGTTATTACTATTTGATAAACTCAAAGACATCACTTTCTGGGATAAATTGTTGGGAAAACTGGAAAATATTATGGCAAAAACTGGGCATAGATGAACATTTCATACCCTATACCAAAATAAGGTCAAAATGGGTATAGGATTTAGACATAAAGGGTGACACCATAGATAAATTAATAGAAGAAATAATACTCATCTATCAGATCTATGTAAAAGGGATAAATCTATGATCAAACAAGAATTAGACTACTTCAAAATGATTTTGACTATATTAAATTTAAAAGATTTTTCTGTTAATAAAATCAATACAAAAATTAGAAGGAAAGCAGAAAACTGGGAAACAATCTTCACAACTAAGAGTTCTGCTAAAGATCTCATTTCTAAAATATAGAGAGAATTGTATCAAATTTATAAGGTTACAAGTCATTCACCAATTAATTAAATGGCCAAAAGATATGAGTAAACAATTTTCTAATGAAGAAATTAAAATTATATATAATCACATGAAAAATGTTGCAAATTATTATTGATTAGAGAAATGCAAATTAAAACAACAATGAGTTGTCACCTGACACCTATCAGATTGGCCAAGATGGGAAAAAAGGAAAATGATCTATGTTGGAGAGGTTGCAGGAGGACTGGGACATTGATGTAATTCTGGTGGAGTTGTGAACAGATCCAACCTTTCTGGAGAGTAATATGGAACTTCCTCCAAGGTGCAATCCTTTGACCCAGCAATTCTAATTCTAGATCTATATCCAGAATAAATTGTAAAATAATGGGAAAAGTCCTACATGTTCCAAAATATTCATATCAGCTCTTTTTGTAGTGTCAAAGAATTGGAAATTGAAGGAATGACCAACAATTGGGGAATGGCTAAACAAGTTATGGTACATGAATACTATGGGATATTATTGTTCTATAAGAACTCATAAATGGTCAGACTCTAGAGAATCATGGAATGGCTTACAGGATCTGTTGCTGAGTTAAGGTAGCAGAGCCAAGAGGACAATGTACACATGTACAATATTGTGAGGTCAGCAACCTTGCTGGAAGCAGCTTCTCTCAGCAGTTCAGAGAGCTAGGACAACCATACTAGACAGGCTATGTGCAATGTTATTCCCATCCAGAGGAAGAAAAGCAAAACAAAACAAAACAAAAAAAAAAAAAAAAAGAAAAACCAACCCTTTAGAATCTGATGAACACTTTATAAAAATTATCTCATATATTTCTTTTGCTTAATCCTAATTCCTCATACTGAAAATGACTGATATAAAAAAAAATATTTATCCAAAATATGTAGGCACAATGCTAACCTGAGTGTTGTCCACTAAGATAAGTGGAGTGAGAAGGAAGGCTGGAAGAAAATTTTGTAACTTAAAAATATACATGTGTCTATGGATAAAAATAAATAAATAATATATTTTTTAGGGTTTTGTAAGGCAATGGGGTTAAGTGGCTTGCCAAAGATCACACAGCTAGGAAATTATTAAGTGTCTGAGACTAAATTTGAACTCAGGTACTCCTGACTCCAGGGCCAGTGCTCTTATCCACTGCACCACTTAGCTGCCCCAAATAAATAAATTTTTAAAAAGAGTATACTGGTAATTTAATGATCTGTCTCTAGGAGCTTCAAATGTGGTCATTTCACTTTACACTTTCAGGGCTGCAATACTCAAGGTCCTTTCTCTTGAAATATATTCATGTTATTCCCCATTGAGCACAGAATATATACTGTTTGGGTTACAATGGGAATTTCTACATATTCTATACCGCTAGAAACTTGTTTCTAAGATTTATTCTCTCTTGAATTTAACTCCATACCTTTCTTTGTTGCTGAATGCTCTCCTACAGAGAAAAAGTCTAAGGCAAGACCCTAGAGGAAATTGTTGTTGGGTGTAGGAGAAAATAAATCTCTTCTCAACCCCTGCTACCATTTGTTATTGATTTAAGGATAATGTATGATATTTTTCTTAAGTTCAAATCTGAAAACTTGATATAATAGAGACCCCATCCAAGAATATTTTCAGATAAACTTTTTTTGCCCTATATAAAAGGGTAAAAAGAATACAGATACAATTTTGCTCCTTATATAAATGCCATCACTTTTATAACCTATTTCTTACTTTCTGTAATTAAATCAAAAGACTTTGATACCTGAAGCAGTGATTCTCCCCATACTACCACAAAGGAATACTGGATCTAAATTCTCTACAGGAACAGATTTGAACATTTCACAACTCTACTAGCAGTGTATTAGTGCCCCAGTTTTCCCACATCTTCTCTAACATTAATCATTTTCCTTTATTGTGATTTTAGTCAATCTGATAGGTTTGAGAAATTTATCTAATTAACAGTGGTTTAAATATTTACTATATAGAGTTTTGATTTTTCATCTGAATACTGCCTTTTCATATCCTTTGACTATAAGTTTGGGCATGACTTTTATTCTTGTAAATTTGACTCAGTTCTCTCTATCTGATAAAAACGAGAATTTAATCAAAAACACTGGTCATGGGGGCAGCTAGGTGGTGCAGTGGATATAGTACCATCTCTCGTGTCAGGAGGACCTGAGTTCAAATCTGCCCTTAGATACTGTGTGACCATGAGGCAAGTCACTAACCCCATTGACTTGCAAAAAAACCAACAAAGTAGCACTTGTTAATAATAATAATAATAATAATAAATATATATATATATGTATATATATATATATATATATATGTTTCCCAGTTTTCTGCTTTCCTTTTAATCTTGTATGCATTGGGTTTTTTTGTGCAAAAACTTGCCAATTTAATGTAATCAAAATAATACATTTTAGATTTCATAATGCTCTCTATATCTTCTTTGGTTGAAAATTCTTCTCATCTCTACTATCTGACAGAATACCTATTCTTTGTTCTCCCACATGACATCACCCTTTGTGCCTGAATCAGGTACCAATTTAGACCTTATCTTACCAACAGAAATTCCTACTTCATTCAGCAAACCCACAAATGATCCTAGGCTACCATGTGGTGAAAAAGGCAAATGAAAACTTGGACTTCTCCCTTGCCCTACCCTACCAAAGGGAACCAAGTCACCACAGTTCCAAGGACCACCACGTGCCTTGACACATCACTAGGCAAATAAATGGTCATCCTTCAGTTGCCAGACTACCCTGTGATTTAGGGCAGCCCTGTGCAAGTAGGCATCCTGTGGAGGTCAGTTCATCTTATCCTTCAGTGTATCCCCAGGCCTAAACACACACCAAATACCATCACTAGGACCATAACTCATCACCATGTAAGGTGTCTGACTCTTTTGACCTCCTAAAGTTAAAGCAATCCCTACCCCAGCACCTTAGTGCAGCACCAGACAAGAGGGTCCCCTGTGGACTACATAAACACTTCAGCACAACTCCTGATAAATAGTCAGGACCTGAATACCATTAACACAAGAAGCCTGTAAAAGTGTCCATTTCACATTGAAAACAGAAGTCAAATTGAAAATAAAAGGAAAAGATGAGTAAAACACAAAATAATCAAAAAATTAAAAAAGAGAATACTGTCATAGAAAGTTATTTTGGTGATAGGGAATATCAAGATCAAAGTCAGGAAAGGAAAATCATGTTAAAACATCTATGGGTAAGTGGGAAGTAATCTCAAGTCCAGAAAGAATTTATGGAAGAGTTATAAAAAGTTGTTTAATAATTTAAAAAACAGCCATAAAAAAGATAAAGGGGAAAATTGAATAAAGAAAACAACTACTTAAAAATGCAAATGGCCAAATGAAAAAAAAGACAAAACTTAATTGGGGAAAACAGCTCCTTGAAAGTTAGAATTGGACAAGTGGAAGCTAATAATTATATGAGACTCAAGAAACAACTATACAAATTCTGAAGAAAGAGAAAAATGGAAGAAAATGTTAAATAGCTCATGAGAAAATATATCCTTGAAAAGGAACAATATCAGAATCATAGAATTAGCTGAATGCTACAAACAAAAGAATGGTCTGGATAGTATTGTTCAAGAAATCATCCAGGGGAAACTGCTCTGACATCCTGGAAGTCAAGGACAAAATTGAAAAAAATCCTACAATAAGGTGAGAAAAAGATGTCAAGGGCCATGATGGCAGAGAGAAAACAGGCACTGTAATAAGTGCTCCTCTTTCCCCTCAAAAATAACATAAGAGAAACCTCTTAACAGAAATTTGATCAACAAGACCCAGAAGGAGGAGCTAGAAGAAGAATACCACCATGAACTTATGTCTCAGGGGACCTTGGGTGAATCAGGAAATGAGAGCAGAGGCTCAACCTAGGGACAGCAGCTAGGGGAAGACAGAAGGTCAGCTTTAGCCAAAGAGATTTCCCTGAGTGGCAAGTGTGAGATACAACTTTAGCTGCATGGTCTGGGGTGGGGGTGGGGGAGCTACAGGAGGGTGAGCTCCAGAACAGA
Source organism: Macrotis lagotis (assembly GCF_037893015.1). Classification (NCBI taxonomy): domain Eukaryota; kingdom Metazoa; phylum Chordata; class Mammalia; order Peramelemorphia; family Peramelidae; genus Macrotis; species Macrotis lagotis. Next base: position 196,494,015 of record NC_133658.1, on the reverse strand, counting down.
GTCTCAGAGCACACCTGGAGGACAACCAGGTGGGCCTGGGATCTGAGTTCCAAACTTTCAGCAGAGTCCTTTGCCCAGAATAAACAGTAAACAAGCCCTCCCACCACCAACCCCTCAGGGCAACAGAGTTAATTTAATTGAAAGGGAAAGAGATTAACTCCCTCCCCCCAGGGCCCAGCCCAGTGTTCAAGGACAATTCAAAACCCTCCTGCTGAGGGCTTCAAACACTCCAGAGAAAACAAGCAGCACCCCTACTGGCTGATCCTTGCAATTACTAAACCAATTGAACAAAGCCTCTAGGATCTTCAAAAGCAAACCTCTGAGAGCCAGCCCCCCCCCCCACACACACACACAACATAAGATCCTAGAAAGATGAATTCAGGCCATAGAAAAGGGGGGCCCAAGGAGAAATACTTAGAACAGATTGTAATCCAGAGAGATCTAGCACTGCTGAGGAGAAAACAAATTGATCTCCAGCCCAGAAAGACTTCCTTGAAGAAATAAGGAAGGAGTTTAAAAATCAATTGGAAAAATTGGGAAAATAAACTGAAGAGAAAATTAAAACATTGCAAGAGAAAATTAATATATCTCAAAAAGAAAAGAAAACCTTGGAAAACGCAACTGGACAAATACAAAATGAGAATAACTCTCTCAGATCTTTAATTGGGCAAATGCAAAAAGAAAATGATTCTTTCAAAACTACACTGGGGAAAATAGAAAAGTCCTTCAGAAATAGAATTGATCAACTGAACAAGGAGTTGCAAAAGATAAATGAAGAAAAATATTCTTTTCTTAAAAAAAGAATGAAATCAGGGAAAACTAATGACTTCATGAGACAAGATTGTCAAACAAAACCAAAAGATTGAAAAAATAGAAAAAAATGTAAAATACCTCATCAGAAAACCACTGACCTCGAGAACAGATCAAGACAGGAGAACCTGCGAATTATTAGCCTTCCTGTAAACATTGAAGAGGGAAAAAAATCCCACAATTAATATTCCAGGATTTAGTGATGGAAAATTACGCTGATATCACAGAACCAAACGGCAAAGTAGTTACTGAAAGACTACATTGATCCACTACAAAAAAAAAAGATCCTAAAATGAAAACAGCAAGGAATGCTGTGACCAAATTCCAGAACTATCAGATAAAAGAAAAAATCCTACAAGCAGTCAGAAAGAAAAAAAAAATTAAATTCCAAGGAGCCACAATAAGGATTATGCAGGACCTGGCTGCAGCAACATTAAGGGATCTAAGGGCATGGAATGAGATATTCTGAAGAGCAAGGGAGCTTGGAATGTAGCCAAGAATCCACTACCCAGAAAAGAGGAGCTTTCTCTTCCAAGGAAAACAATGGACATTTAATGAAATGGGAGACTTCCAAGATTTCATAATGAAAAGAGCAGGGATAAATAGAAAATTTGGACATCAAACAGTAGGTTCAAGAGTCACATGAAAAGTTAAAAAAAACTGTTATCCAATAAGAAGAAACTGGCTATATGCACTTGGGAGAAAGAGTCTCATAACTCCTGAGAATTGTAACTCTATTTGAGAGAATATACCAAGCCAGAAGTAATGGACACTCATAACTTTTCTGGGACTCAGATAGAATAATTTAAAAACAGTACCTTCTTAAAAAGGGGGACAGAATGAAGAAGGGAGGTTGAAGAGAGACCTGAATGAGGTAAATCCCATTACATCAAGAGGTAGAAAAGACCTATTTTAATTGAGGGGATGAAGGAAGGAGGTAAGAACCACCTGAATCTGCATCTCATGGGACTTGGCTTAAAGTAAAATTAGACACACTAAGTTAAGAAACTTATCTTACCTTTCTAGCATTAAAAGGGGGAACGTGGAAGGGAAATGGGGAGGGGGAGAAAAAGGGGAAGTAACAGAAGGAAGGTGAGAAAGGGGAAAAGTGAAAGGGTGGAAAAGGGGAGGTGGGTTGATATAAAAGGGCAAACACACCAAAGGTTGCAGTATTCAGAAACAAAACACTGGGGAATATGGATAAAGGGAAAAAAGGGGAAAACACAAACACAAGGATGATAGTATGGAGGGCAATAAAGCATTATTAATTAAAACTTTGAATGTGAATGGGATGAACTCTCCCTTGAAATGCAAGCAGATAGCAGAGAAGAATAAAAACCAGAATCCTACAATATGCTGCATGCAAGGAACTCATTTGAAACAGAGAGATACATATACAGTAAAGGTAAAAGGTTGGAACAAAATACATTTTTCTTCAAATGAAGTGAAAAAAGCAGGGGTAGCAACCCTCATCTTACACAAAGCACCTGCAAAAATGGATAGCATTAAAAGAGATAAGGAAGGAAACTATATCCACCTAAAAGGTACCATAAACAATTAAGTAATTTCAATACTAATTATGTATGCACCCAGTGGGACAGCATCCAAATCCTTAGAGAAGTTGAAAGAGCTACAGGAAGATGTAGACATCAGAACACAACTAGTGGGAGACCTCAACCTCCTGATGTCAGATTTAGATAAATTGAATCATAAAATAAATAAGATGGAAGTTAAAGAGGTAAATAGATTATTAGAATAACTAGATATGATAGAGCAATGGAGGAAATTGATTGGGGATAGAAAGGAATATACCTTTTTCTGCAGTACATGGCACTTAAACAAAAATTGACCATGTACTAGGACATGAAACCAAATGATCAATTGCAGAAAGGCAGAAATATTGAATACATCTTTCTCAGATCATAATACAATATAAATCATATGCATAGGCTTGAGGGATATAGACCCAGAATTAATTGGAAATGAAATAACCTCTTTTTAAAGAATGAGAGGATCAAGCTAAAAATTATTGAAAGAATTAACTATTTCATCCTAGATAATAACAATAATGAAACAATATACCAAAATCTATAGGATACACTCAAGGCAACTGTAAGGGGATATATTATATCTTTGAATGCTTACATGAATGAAATAGAGAAAGAAGAAATCAATGAACTAAATATGCAATTAAAAATTAGAAAAAGATTAAATTAAAAATCCCCAATTAAATACTGAATTAGGTATTCTGAAAATTAATGAAGAAATTAATAAAATCAAAAGCAAGAAAACTATTGAGCTACTAAATAAAAACAAGAGCTGGTTTTATGAAAAAAACAAAAAAATTGATAAACTCCTGGTCAATTTGATTAAAAAAAGAAAGAAGGAAACAATGGCTTGTATCATAAATGAAAAAGGTGAACTCACCACCATAGAAAAAGAAATTAAAGTAATAATTTGGGATTATTTTGCACAACTCTATCCCAATAAATTTGACAATCTAAGTGAAATTGTTTAATATTTACAGAAATATACATTGCCCAGATTAAATGAAGAAGAAATTAAAAACCTAAATAACCCTATCTCAGAAAAAGAAATTCAACAAGCTATTATTGAACTCCATAAGAAAAAAATCTCCAGGGCCAGATTGATTCACAAGTGAATTATATCAAACATTTGAGGAAGAATTGATTCCACTTCTATATAAACACTTTGTGAAAACAGGTGAAGGCAAAACTCTGCCTAACTCTTTCTATGACACCAATATGGTTCTGATATCCAAAGCAGGAAGAGTTAAAACAGAGAAAGAAAATTATGAACCTATCTCCCTGGTGAATATAGATGCAAAAATCTTAAATGAAATCTTAGCAAAATGATTACAAGTTATCCCTAGGATAATACATTATGATCAAATAAGATTTATCCCAGGAATTCAGGGTAGGTTCAAAATAAGGAAAACTGTTAGTATAATTAATTATATCAATAACATACCTAGCAGAAATTATATGATCATATCAATAGAGGCTGAAAAAGCTATTGACAAAATACAGCACCCATTCTAAATAAAAACACTAGAAAGTGTAGGAATAAATGGTTTGTTTCTTAGAATAATAAGCAGTAGCTTTCTGAAACCATCAACAAGCATTATATGCAATGGGGATTGGCTTGGGGCATTACCAAAAAGATCAGAGGTGAAAAAAGAATGCCCATTAACACCACTACTATTCAATGTCATATTAAAAATGTGAGCTGCACTAATAAGAGAAGAAAAAGAAACTGAAAGAATTAGAATAGGGAAAGAGGAGACAAAACTCTTACTCTTTGCAGATGACATGATGGTATACCTAGAGAATCCCAAAACGTCCTCTAACAAACAACTACAAATAATTAGAAACTTCACCAAAGTTGCAGAATATAAAATAAACCCTCATAAATCCTTAACTTTTCTATATATGACTAACAAGATACAGCCAAAAGAACTAGAAAGAGAAATCCTATTCAAAGTAATCTCAGACAAAATAAAACACCTGGTAGTCTACCTGCCAAGACAGACTCAAAAGCTTTTTGAAAACAATTATAAAACTCTTCTCACACAAATAAAACCAAATTTAAATACCTAGGCAAACATCAGCTGTTCATGGATAGGTAGTGTTAATATAATAAAAAATGACAATTCTACCAAAACTAAATTATTTGTTTAGTGGCCTACCAATCAAAATTCCAAAACATTACTTTTATGAGTTAGAAAAATTTGTAAGGAATTTTATATAGAGAAATAAAAAGTCAAGAATTTCCAGGGATTCAATGAAAAAAAAGTGCAAAAGGAGGTAGCTTAGCCTTACCAGATCTAAAATTTTATTATAAAGCATCAGTCCTCAAAACTATCTGGTATTGGTTAAGAAACAGAGATGTGGATCAGTGGAATAGACTAAGTGCAATAGCCAGAAATGATTATAGGAATCTGCCGTTTGATAAACCCAAAGAGTCCAGCTATTAGGATAAAAACTCTCTCTTTGATAAAAACTTTTTGGGAAAATTGGAAGTTAGTATGGAAGAAACTTAGATTTGATGAATACCTCACACCTTAAGCCAAGATAAGATACAAATGGATACTGGATTTAAACATAAAAAACAATATTATAAACAAACTAGAAGATCAAGGAGAAGTTTGCCTGTCAGATTTATGGAAAGGGAAAAAGTTTATGAGCAAGGAAGAGATAAAGAATATCATGAAAAGCAATCTAGATTATTTTGTATATCTTAAATTACAAAATTTTTCACAGACAAAACCACTGTAACCAAAATCAAAAGAAATATAGTAAATTGGGAAACAATTTTTGCAACTAGTATTTCTGACAAAGAACTCATTTCTAAAATATATAGAGAACTTAGTGAAATTTTCAAAAAGAATAAGCCATTCCCCAATTTGCAAATTGTCAAAGGATATACAAAAGCAGCTTATAGCTGAGGAAGTCAAAGCAATCCACAATCATATGAATAATTGCTCCAAATCATTACTTATTACTGAAATGCAAATTTAAGAATTTCTGAGATACCACTTCACACCTCTCAGATAGGTCAACATGAACAGAAAGGACAATGTTCAATGTTGGAAGGGATGTGGGAAATCTGGGACACTAATACATTGTTGGTGGAGCTGTCAACTCATCCAACCTTTCTGGAGAGCAATTTGGAATCATACCCTAAGGGCAACAAAAATATGCATGTCCTTTGATCCAGAAATATCACTACTGTGTCTATCTATACCCTGAAGAGATTATGAAAAAGGGTAAAAACATCACTTGTACAAAATTATTTATAGCAGCCTTGTTTGTGATGGCAAAACATTGGAAATTAAGTGAATATCCTTCAATTGGGGAATGGCTTAAAAAACTGTGGTATATGTATGTCATGAAACACTAATGTTTTCTTAGAAATCAGGAGGGATGGGAATTCACAGAAACCTGGAAGAAGTTACATGAACTGATGCTGAGTGAGATGAGCAGAACCAAGAAAACATTGTATACCCTAACAGCAACATGCGAGTGTTGATCAACCTTGATGGACTTGCTCATTCCATCAGTACAACAACCAGGGCAATTTTGGGCTATCTGCAATGAAGAATACCATCTATATTCAGAGAATTATGGACTTTGAACAAATATCAAAGACTCTTACCTTCAAATAAGAAAAGGCAGCATTATATTATTATGTAATTTTACTATTTCATACTTTACTTTTCTTCCTTAAGGATATGATTTCTCTGTCATGACATTCAACTGAGATCAATGTATAACATGTAACCAATGTAAGGACTAACAGAATGCCTTCTGTGGGGTGGGGGGAGTGAAGCAAGAATGGGGGAAATTGATAAACAAAATAAAATCTTTCAAAAAATTAAAAGAAAAGATTTCAAAATAAATACCCCTAAGGAATATTGCAATCAAATTTCAGAACTATCATATTAAGAAAAAAATGCAAATGATTAAAAGCAATGTAAATATTGGGAAGTCAAAATCAGTCTAACATGTGACTTGGTAGTTTCAAACTTAAAGATTCATTGATTATGAGTTTTGATGTTCCAAAAGGCAAAAGAGCTAGAAATACAATCCAGAATCACTGACCCAGAAAAAAATAAGCATAATATATCCAGAGCAAAAAAAAAGGTAATTTAATGAGGTAGAAATATCTGGAGGTTTAATGAAAAGCAATGTGATCTAAAGCAAAATTATGATTTCCAATATAAGTATCCAAGAGAAATATAAGCAGGTAAAAATGAAAAGAAAACATGAGGGACTTAACAAAGATAAAATGTTTGCATCTCTTCATGGAAAAAATGATAACTGTAATTTTTTTGTTTGTTTTTTGCAAGGCAATGGGGTTAAGTGACTTGCCCAAGGTCATAAAACTAAGTAAATAATAAGCATATGAGGCCACATTTCAACTCAGGTCCTCCTGAATTCAGGGCCAGTGCTGTAACCACTGTATCATGTAGCTGCTCCAATTCTTGTAAATCTTAAATAGTATCATTGACGATACACTAGAAGGAATATACATACCAGAGGGTACAATATAAAGTGAATTAGATAAGATGAATTTTTTAAAAAATTAAGGGATTGTAAGAGAAGCCAGGAATTTTGCTGAGCTTTCCTACAATTCTCTCAGAACCAACATTAATAAACTTTCAACATATTTTGGAGTGACAAAACCCACAAAAGAACAGTGTGGCACATCTTCCAGGTCTCTGGGGGGACCATGGAGTGCAGAGACCCAGTTTAGGGTAGCAGGATGAGGAGGGGACTAACCTGAGATTCTTGGCTATAGGACAAGAGGCTGTTTGGGGTTCAGACTGTACAGAGGGCCAGTAGAGGTCCAGCACAATGGGAAAACTCCATTGTTGGTACCCAGGATTCCTTCAGTCAGTGAAGCTGGTCTGGATAGCCAACCTAGACTATGAGTCCCTGGTATCCCTAGCACAGAGTCCCTGGAATTCATACTAGAGAACATCTGAGGTTCCTTTGCAAAATGTCTGGATACAGCCTCAGATGTTTGCACCTCCCTTAGTGACTCAGGGAGTGGGTGACTGACTTCCCATGATTTTGAAAGTCCAAAGAGAAACTGGCATTTTTAGCCAAGAGCCTAATCCAGTGACAGGGTCCTTACAGACCAGGCATCCCTGGTATTCCCAACAGCCTAGGGAGTGAGCAGCTGATATCCACAGTGCAGAAGGTTCAGAAAGAGAGCTTCAGATATTGCTTATATGTTGGCCCAGTGAGCAAAACCCTGCAGTTCCTAACATGCCTGAAATAAGCAAGTCTCTACAGCTCTCAACACAGAAGGTTTGAGAACCATCCCCTCCCTCCCCCCCCCCCCCAACACAAGATCTATTGGTAGCAAAACTCAAAATGAATAGGAAAGGTCAGAAAACATCAGGGTCTATTGAAAGTTACCTTGGAGATAAGGATAGACAAAATATTAGCTCTGAAAAGGCAGACAGAAGGAATGCTACTTATGAAACTCCAGAGGAGAATATAAATTGGTGTCCAGTTCAGAAAAACTTCTTAGAAAAGCTCAAAAAGGAGTTTAAAAATCAATTGGAAAAGAAATGTAAGACAAAATTAAAATCTTTCAACAAAGTGGAAGAAGCAAATAAATCATTTAAAAATACAATGGGGCAAATGGAAAAAGATAGCATCTCCTTTAAAGGTAAAATTGACCAAATGGAAAAGGAGATGTAAAAGATAAGAAAATGTCTTTCCTCTATTTATCTTACCTATGGAAAATGGATAAAGTAATGACAAAACAAGAATTAGAGTGCATTATAAATTACAAAATGAATGATTCTGACTATATTAAATTTAAAAAAGGTTTTACACTAATGAATTCAATGCTGCCAAAATTAGAAGGAAAGCAGGAAGCTGAGAAACAATCTTCACTACTAGGAATTCTGATAAAGGTCTCATTTCTAAAATATATAGAGAATTGGATCAAATTTATAATATCACAAATCATTCCCCAATTTATAAATGGTGAAAGGATATGAACAGACCCTTTTCAAATGAAGAAATTAAAGCTATAGATAATCATATAAAAATGCTCCAAATCACTATTTATCAGAGAAGTACAAATGAAAATAACAATGAGGTATCATCTCACATTTATTAGATTAACCAAGATAGGAAAAAGGGAAAATGATCAATGTTGGAGAGGTTGTTGGAGGATTGAGACATTGATGAATTGTTGGTGGAGTCATAAGCAGATCCAACATTTCTGGAGATCAATATGCAATATCTCCAAAGAGCAATAAAACTTTTTATACCCTTTGACCCAGCAATCCCAATTCTTGATCTATATCCAGAAGAAATTATAAAAAAATGGGAAAAATCCTACATGTTCCAAAATATTCTAAACAGCTCTTTTTATAAGTGACAAACAATTAGAAATTGAGGGGATACCCATCAATTGGGGAATGACTAAACAAGTTATGATACATGGATACCATGGAACACTATATTTTGCTATAAGAAACCATAAATAGTCAAACTCTAAAGAAGCATGGAATGACTTACAGGATCTGATGCTGAGCAAAGGGAGTAGAACCAAGAGACCAACGTAAACATGAACAACAACATTATGACATGAACTACCTGGGTGGAAACAGCTCCACTCAGCAGCCCAGAGAGCTCAGACGACTGTAATTGACTGACTACAGACTATGTTATCCCCATCCAGAGGAAGAAAAGCAAAACAAAATACACAGAAAAAAAAGTCCCTTCAAATTTGATGAACACTATAAAAATTATTTCTTACATATCTCTTCCCCTTAATCCTAATTCCTCATCCTGAAAATTAGCAATGTGTAAATATGTTTATCAAAATATGTATGTAAAATGCTAACCTGACTGTTCCTTGCTGAGAGGAAGAGGGTGGAAAGGAAGGGTGGAAAGAAAATTTATAACTTGGAAATATGCATGTGCCTATGGATGAAAATAAATAAATAAATTTTAAAAATAAAAAAAATCACCTTGAAAAATTAAACTTGAGTAATTGGAATCTTAAGACTCCATGAGGCACCAAGTACTTGTTAAACAATATTTAAAAAAATGAAAAAATAGACAATATAAAATACATGATTACTTAAATAACTGAACTGGAAAATATATCAAGGAGAGATAATTTAAGAATTATTAGACTACTTTAAAACCATGATAAAGCAATGAAATTGGAAAGCATTCTTCAGGACATAGTCCAGGAAAACTGCCCCAATATCCTGGACCCAGACAGCAAAATAGTCATTGGAAGAGTATACTGATCATCTCTCCAAAATTAACTAAACTCCAGAATTATGAAATCAATGGAAAAATCTTGTAAGTAGTCAGAAAGAAGCTAGTCATATACCAAGAAGCCATAGACTTTATTGCACAGGACCTGGCTGCATCAATATTTTAATTATTTTTTTTTATTTATTTAAGGCAATGGGGTTGTGACTTGCCCAAAATCACACAGCTAGGAAATTATTAATGTCTGAGACTAAATTAGAACTTAGGTACTCCTGACTCCAGGGCTGGTGCTCTATCCACTGTGCCAGCTAGCTGCCCCTCTGGCTGAATCAATATTAAAGGATTTCAGACCCTGGAAAATGATAATCCAGAGGGCAGGAGAACTTGCATTGCAAGCAAGAATCAGCTACCCCTTGGGGCAGCTAGGTGGCATAGTGGATAAAGCACCAGGCCTGGGGTCAGGAGTACCTGGGTTCACATCTGGTCTCAGACACTTAATAATTACCTAGCTGTGTGGCCTTGGGCAAGCCATTTAACCCCGTTTTCCTTACAAAAAAAAAAAAAAAAGAATCAGCTACCCAGTAAAACTGAACATTCTTCTTCAGAGGAAAGATGGGCATTCAACAAATTAGGTCACTTTCAAACTTTCTTGATGAAAAGACTAGAGTTAAATGGAAAATTTGATGTTCAAACAAAAGACTCAAGACATACATGAAAAGATAAACAGGGAAGATAAAAATACTATTAAATAAGATTAAATTGATTACTTCCTACCTCAGTAGAAGATTCTCATCCCTCTAGATGATTATAACTCTATTATATATTACAATATAGCAGAAGAATAGAGGAGGTGAGAACCACCTGAATTTACTAACATCCGATTGGATTTAAGATTAACATACATACATACATTCAGTTAATTTAAGAAATTTACCTTACCTTTCAAGGATTAAAAAAGGGGAAGGGGGGAGAAGAGGTATGAACAGAAGGAAGAGTAGGAAGAAGGGGCAAAGGGAAAGAGGGAAAAAAGAGGAGTGGGTCAAACAGGAGGTCAAAAATACTGAAGGTGGTGGTATTCAGAAACAAAATACTGGGGAATATGGATAAAGGGAAAAAAGGTGAAAATACAAAGAGAGGGAAGATAACTTGGAGGTCAATAGAGTTAGTAATTATTAATTTGAATATGAATGGGTTGAACTCTCCCTTGAAATGCAAGCAGATAGCAGAATGGATTAAAAACCAGAATTCTAAAATGTGCTGCATGCAATGAACTCATTTTAAACAGATAGATAGATAGATAGATAGATAGATAGATAGATAGATAGATATAGATATAGATGTAGATGTAGATGTAGATGATATAGATATAGATATAGATATAGATATAGATATAGATATAGATATGGATATGGATATGGATATAGATATAGATATAGATATAGATATGGATATGGATATGGATATAGATATAGATATAGATATAGATATAGATATAGATATAGATATAGATATAGATATAGATATAGATATAGATATAGATATAGATATAGATATAGATAGATACAGATATAGATAGATAGATATAGATATCTAGCTATAGACATAGACATACATACATATACATATACATATACATATACATATACATATACATATACATATACATATACATATACATATAGATGTAATAATATCTATATAAATGTATATATATAAGGAGAAGGTAAAGGAGATACAGGAAGAAATAGACAGCAAAACTCTACTAGTGAGAGACCACAATCTCCTGCTCTCAGATTTAGATAAAGCTAACCATAAAACAAACAAGAAAGTAGTTAAGGAGGTAAATGAATGTTGAGAAAATCTGGACATGATAGACTTATGGAGGAAACTGAATGGAGATAGAAAGGAATATGCTTTCTTTTCTGCAAAGCATGACACAAACAAAAATTGACCATGTACTATGGCATAAAAATCAAATAATCAATTGGAGAAAGGCAGAAATAGTGAATGCAACTTTCTCATATTATAATGAAATAAAAACTATATATAATATTGGACCATGGAGATATAGACCCATAACTAATTGGAAACTTAATAACCTCATTTTAAAAAATAAGCAGATCAAACAACTAATTAGAGAAAAAATTAAAAATCTTATCCTAGATAATGAGAATAATGAAACAACATACCAAAACCTTTGGGCTTCACCAAAAGCAACTGTCAGGGGATATATTATATTTTTAAATGCTTACATGATTAAATTAAAGGAAGAGAAAAATCGATGAACTAAAAAAAATAGGGAAAGAACAAATTAAAAGCCCCAAATTAAATACCAAATTAGAAATTCTAAAAATTAAAGGAGTAATTAATAAACTTGAAAGCAAAAAAAATTAAATTGATAAATAAAACAGTTGGTTTTATGAAAAACAGTAAAATTGATAAACCTCTGGTCAATTTGATTTAAAAAAAGAAAGAAGAAAACTAAATTGCTAGTGTCATAAATGTAAAAGATGAACTCACCACCAATGAGGAGCAAATTAAAGTAATAATTCAGAATTATTTTACCAAATTCTATGCCAATAAATTTGACAATCTAAGGGAAATGGATGAATATTCTCAAAACCTGTTTCCCAGGTTAAATGAAGAGGAGATTAAATACCTAGATAACCCTATCTCAGAAAAAGAAATTCAATAAGCCATCATCGAACTCCCTAAGAAAAAATCTGCAGGGACTGATGGATTCACAAGGGAATTCCACCAAACATTTAAGGAACAATTGGTTCCAATCTATATAAACCCTTGGAAAAATAGGGAAAAATGCAACTCTGCTTAACTCTTTCTATGACACTAATATGCTGCTGATACCTAAGCCAGGAAGAGTTAAAACAGGGAAAGAAAATTGTACACCTATTTCCCCAATGAATATAGAGGTAAAAATCTTAAATAAAATCTTAGCAAAATGATTATAACAAGTTATGACTAGGATAATACATTATGACCAAGTAGGATTTATTCCAGGAATGCAGGGTTGGTTCATTAGTATAATTAATTAGAACAATAACATACTTATCAGAAATTATATGATCATATCAATAGAGGCTGAAAAAGCTTTTGACAAAATGCAGCACCCATTCCTAATAAAAACACTAGAGGGGCGGCTAGGTGGCATAGTGGATAAAGCACTGGCCCTGGAGTCAGGAGTACCTGGGTTCAAATCCAGTCTCAAACACTTAATAATTACCTAGCTGTGTGGCCTTGGGCAAGCCACTTAACCCCATTTGCCTTGCAAAAAAAAAAAAAAAAAACCTAAAATAAAAACACTAGAGAATGTAGGAATAAATGGACTGTTCCTCAGAATAATTAGAAGTATCTATCTGAGACCATCAACAAGCATTATATTAAATGGGGAGAGGCTAGAGGCATTACCAATAAGCTCAGAGGTGAAACAAGGGTGCCCATTACTACTACTATTCAGTATCATATTAGAAATGTTAGCTTCAGCAATAAGAGAAGAAAAAGAAATTGAAGCATCTAGAATTGGGAAGGAAGAGACAAAACTCTCACTCCTTGCAGATGACATGATGGTATACCTAGAGAATTCCAAAAAGTCATCTAAAATACTACTGGAAAGAATTAGCACCTTTATCAAAGTTGCAGGATATAAAATACACCCCCATTAATCCTCAACTTTTCTACATATAGCTAGCAAGGTACAGCAGGAAGAGCTAGAAGGAGAAATCCCATTCAAAGTAATATAAACAGACAATATAAAATAACTGGGAGTCTATTTGCCAAGGCAGATTCAGAAACTTTTTTGAAAACAATTACAAACCACTTCTCACCCGAATAAAATCATATTTAAAAAACTAAGCAAACATGACTGCTCATGGATAGGTCAAACTAATAATAAAAATGACAATTCTACCAAAACCAAACTACTTGTTTAGTGCCCTACCAATCAAAATCCCCAAAAATTACTTTAATGAGTTAGAAAAGGTGGTAAGTATATTCATATGGAGAAATAAAAAGTCAAGAATTTCCAGGGATTCAATGAAAAAAAAGTGCAAAAGAAGGTGGCTTAGCCCTACCAGATCTAAAATTATATTACAAATCATCAATCCTCAAATCTGTCTGGTATTTGCTAAGAAATAGAGTGGTGGACCAGTGGAATAGACTAGGTCCAAAAGTAGGAAACGATTATAGTAGTCTGCTGTTTGATAAACCCAAAGAGTCAAGCTATTGGGATAAAAACTCTCTTTGATAAAAACTACTGGGAAAATTGGGTTTAGTATGGAAGAAACTTAGATTAGACCAACACCTCAAACCCTATACCAAAATAAGATCCAAATGGATACAGGATTTTAAACATAATAAACAATATTATAAGCAAACTAGAAGATCAAGCAGTAGCTTATCTCTAAGATCTATGGAAAGGGTAGCAATTTATAACTAAGAAAGAGATGGAGAATATCATTAAAAACAAACTAGATTATCTTGATTACATTAAATTTAAAAGCTTTTACACAGACAAAAGCACTGTAAACAAGGTCTAAAAAAATAGTAAACAGAGAAATAATCTTTACAACTAATATTTCTGACAAAGAACTCATTTCTAAAATATACAGAGCACTGAGTCAAATTAAAAATAAGCCAAACAATTCCACAATTGACAAATGGTCAAAGGATATGAAAAGGCAATATACAGATGAGGAGATCAAAGCATTCCATAGTCATTTGAAAAATTGCTCTAAATCATTACTTATTAGTGAAATGCAAATTAGAGCATCTCTGAGGTATCACCTCACACTTCTCAGACTGGCCAATATGAACAGAAAGGATCATTGTTGGAAGGGTTGTAGGAAATCTGGGACACTAATACATTGTTTTGTTTTTATAGGTTTTTGCTAGGCAATGGGGTTAAGTGACTTGCCTAAGGCCACACAGCTAGGTAATTACTAAGTGTTTGAGGAAAGATCTGAACTCAGGCACTCCTGACTCCTGGGCCAGTGCTCTATCCACTGCAGCCACCTAAGGGCTCCTCCTAATACATTGTTGGTGGAGCTGTGAACTCATCCAACCTCTCTGGTAATCAATCTGGAAGTATGCCCAAAGGGCAACAAAAATGTACATACCCTTGACCCAACAATGATGATGAAAAAGAACATCATGTACAAAAATATTCATATCAGCTCTATTTGTGGTGGCAAAGAATTAGAAATCAAGTAAATGTCCTTCAATTGGGGAATGGCTTAACAAACTATGGTATATGTATGTCATGGAACACTATTGTTCTATTTGAAACCAGGAGGAATGGGAATTTAGGGAAGCCTAGAGGGACTTGCATGAAATGATGCTGAGCAAGATGAGCAGAACCAGAAAAACATTGCACACCCTATCAGCAACAAGGGGGCGATGATCAACCTTGATGGACTTGCTCATTCCATCAATGCAACAATCGGGAAAATTTGGGACTGTCTGCAATGAAGAATACTATCTGGATCCAGAGAAAGATCTGTGAAGTTTGAACAAAGATGAAGGATTGTAACCTTTAAATTAGGGGGAAAAAACTGATATTTTCTTATCTGATCTTGTTATCAATTTTACATTTTGTTTCTTCCTTAAGGATATGATTTCTCTCTATTCACATTCAATTTGGATCAATGCATACCATGGAAACAATGTAAGGACTGGCAAATTGCTTTCTGTGGGGGGGTGGGAGGAGGGAAATAAGATTAGGGGAAAAATTGTAAAACTCAAAATAAATAAAATCTTAAAAAAAACAAAAGAATGAGTGGATTAAACAGCAAAGTATGCAAAGAATTAATTATTTCATCCTGGATAATAATAATAAACAATATACCAAAACCTATGGGCTATATAGTCAAGGTGGTTCTCAGGGGATTTATAATTTCATTAAATGCTTACATGAATAAATTAAAGGAAGAGGAAATCAATGAGCTAAATATGCAGTTAAAAGAATTAGAGAAAGAACAATTTTAAAACCCCAAATTAGAAATTCTAAAAATTAAATGAGAAATTAATAAAATCAAAAGCAAGAATATTCTTGTACTAATAAATAAAAGTGAGTTGATTTCATGATGCTATTAAAATTGATAAACCTCTGGTCAATCTGATTAAAAAAAAGAAAGGATATCCAAATTGCTAGTATCATAAACCAAAAAGGTGAACTCACCACCAATGAGGAGTAAATTAAAGACATAATTCAAGATTATTTTGCCCAACTGTATGCCAATAAATTTGATAATCTAAGTGAAATGGATGAATATTTAGAGAACTATAAGTTGCCCAGGTTAAATGAAGAGTAAATAAAATTCCTAAATAACCCTATTTCAGAAAATAAAATTCAACAAGTCATTATTGAACTCTATAAGAAAGAAATTTCCAGGGCCAGATGGACTCACAAGAGAATTCTGTCAAACATTGAAGGAACAACTGGTTTCAATTCTATATAAACTCTTTGGAAAAATAGGTGAAGATGGAACTCTGCCTAACTCTTTCTATGACACCAATATGGTGCTGATATCTAAAATAGGAAGAGTTAAAACAGAGAAAGAAAATTACAGCCTTATCTCCCTGATGAATATAGATGCAAAAGTCTTAAATAAAATCTTAGCACAATGACTACAAGAAATTATCTCTAGGATAATACACTATAACCAAGTAATATTTGCCCCCAGAATGCAGGGGTGGTTCAATAATAGGAAAACTACTCACCATAATTAATTATATTAATAACAAACCTATCAGAAAGCATATGATTATATGAATACATGTTGAAAATTTTTTTGACAAAATACAGCAACCATTCGTACTGTAAGCACTAGAGAGCATAGGAATAAAATGATTGTCCATTAGAATAATAAACAGTATCTATCTGAAATCATCTACAAACATTATATGCAATGGGGATAGGCTAGAGAGGCATTCCCAATAAAAATGGGGTGAAACAAGGATGCCCATTATCAGCATTAGTATGCAATATTGTATTAAAAATGTTAGCTTCAGCAATAAGAGAAGAAAAAGAAATTGAAGGAATTAGAATTGGAAAGGAAGAGACAGAACTCTCACTCTTTGCATGTGACATGATGGCATACCTAGAGAATACCAAAAAATCATCTATAAACTACTAGAAATAATCAACAACTTTAGCAAGTTCGCAGGATATAAAATAAACCCTCATAAATCTACAACATATATATATATATTATTTATATGACTAGCAAGATGCAGTAGAAAGAGATAGAAAGAGAAATCCCTTTCAAAAATAACTTCAAACAACATAAAATACCTGGGAGTCTATTTGCCAAGGCAGACACAGAAACTTTTTAAAAACAATTACAAAATATTTCTCACAGAAATAAAATCAGATATAAATAATTGGTCAAATATGAACTGTTCATGGATAGCCTGAGCTAATATAATTAAAATGATGATTCTATCAATATTAAACTAATTGTACAGTGCCCTACCAAACAAAATTTCAACAAATTACTGTAATGAGTTAGAAAAAATTGTAAGTAATTTCATATGGAGAAATAAAAAGTCGAGAATCTCCAGGAATTTAATGAAAAAAAGTACAAAAGAAGGTGGCTTATCCATACCTTATCTGAAATTACTTTATAAAGCACCAGTCATCAGAACCGTATGGCATTGGCTAAGAAATAGAGTGGTGGATCAGTGGAATAGACTAAGTGCTATAACAGGAAATGAGCATAGCAATCTGCTGCATGAAAAACTCCAAAAGTTCAGCTATTGGATCAAAAACACTTTTTGATAAAAACTGTTGGGAAAATTGGAAGTTAGTAAGGAAGAAACTTGGATTAGACCAAGACCTGACACTGTAGAGACAGGATATAGACATAAAAAACAAAATTAGAAGCAAATTAGAAGATCAAGGAATAGTTTACCTGTCAGATCAATGGAAAGGGAAGCAGTTTACGACCAAGGAAGAAATGGAGAACAACATTAAAATAAAACTAGATAATTTTGATTACATTAAATTTAAAAGCTTTTGCATAGATAAAACCACTGTAACCAAGATCAAAAGAAATATAGTAAAATCAGAAACAATTTTTACAACTTGTTTTTCAGATAAAGGACTCATTTCAAAAATATACAGAGAACTGAGTCAAATTTTTAAAAAAGACAAGCCATTCCCCAATTGACAAATGGTCAAAGGATATGCAAAGGCAATTTAGAGATGAGATCAAAGCAATCTATAGTCATATGAAAAATTGCTCTAAATAATTAATTATTAGAGAAATGCAAATTAAAGCTTCTCTAAGGTACCACCTCACACCTCTCAGATTGGCCAATATGACCAGAAAGGATAATGATCATTGTTGGAAGGGTTGTGGGAAATCTGAGACACTATTACACTATTGGTGGAGCTGTGAACTCATCCAACCTTTCTGGAGAGCAATTTGGAATTATGCCCAAAAGGCAACAAAAATGTGCATACTCTTTGATACAGCAATACCACTACTGGGTCTATACCCTGAAGAAATTATGAAAAGGAATAAAAATATTACTTGTACAAAAATATTCTTGCAGCCCTGTTTGTGGTGGCAAAGAATTGGAAATTAAGTGAATGTCCTTCAATTAAGGAATGCTTTAATAAACTGTGGTATTTGCATGTGTTGGAACACTGTTGTTCAGTTAGAAAGTAGAATGGATGGGAAATCAGGGAAGCCTGGAAGGATTTGCATGAAATGATGCTGAGTGAGATGAAGAGAACCAGAAGAAAATTATACACCTTAACAGCAACATGGGGGTGGCTGAATCTTCATGGACTTGTTCATTTTGTCAGTGCAACAATCAGAAATAATTTTGGGTTTTCAGTAATGGAGAATAGCATCTTTATAAAGAGAAATAATTGTGTACCTTGAACAAAGACCAAAGACTATTACCTTCAAATTAGGGGAAAAAATGTTATGTTATTATGTAACTTTGCTATCTCTTATACTTTATGTTTCTTCTTTATGGATATTATTTCTCTCTCATCACATTCAACTTAGATCAATTCATACCATGTATATAATGTAAAGACTAACACACTGTATTCTGTGTGGGGGGGTAAGTAAGATTAAGGGGAAAATTGTAAAATTAAAAATAAATAATATCTTTCTAAAAACTACAACTCATTTAAAGGGTTAAAGAATGAAACTACATTCTCCTAAAAGATATCACAGATAATGAAGCAATTTCAATGCTAAACATGTATACATCAAGCAGTATAATATGCAGATTCTTAGAAGAGAAGTTAAATGAGTTATATAGGAAGACATAGAAAACAAAACTATACTGGTGGATAACATCAACATATCTCTCTCTGAATTAGAAAACTATAACCATAAAAATAAACAAGAAGGGAGTTAAGAAGATGAATATAATGCTAAAAAAGATATGATAGCTCTCTGAAGAAAACCAAAAGTATATAAAAATGAATATACCTTATTTTTCTGTAATACCTGATATATTCCACAAAATTTGAACATCTATTATGGTATAAAAGCCTCATAATCCAATATAGGAAGGTAATGCATCCTTTTCATATCATAATTATTTTTTATTTAATATTTATTTATTCTCATTTTGTACAAATAATGTTTTTTATATGTTAATAAAATATTCTTGTTTAAGAGTAAACAAAATACCCCCCTCCCCCCAAAAAATATAGACTTGCTTGAGCGATAAAGGGGAGATAAAAAATTAAAATTAAAATAAAAAAAATAATAGTAATAATTGTAGGTATGGCCAGGTGGCACAGTGGACAGAGCACCAGCCCTGGAGCCAGGAGCTCCCAAGCCCATATCCAGCCCTGTATACCCAACAATCACCCAGCTGTGTGACATGCAAGCCATCCCAACCCCACTGCCCTGCAAAAACAAAAAAAAAAGAAAAAAAAAGACCCAAAATAAAATTTAATAGTAATAATAGTAGGGGCAATTGGGTGTGGACAGAGCACTGGCCCTTGTGCCAGGAGAACCCGGGTTCAAATCCGGCCTCAGACACACAAGGATCACCCTGCTATGTGGCCCCAGGCAGGCCACCCAGTCCCATGTGCCCTGCCCCCCCCCAAAAAATAATAAAAAATGTGCTTCAGTCTGTGTTCCAACAGCACCAACTCCGTCAACGGTGGATCACATTCTTTATGATAAGTCCATCACAAAAGTTACTTCAATATTTTTCCACCATTGCCATTGCTGATCACAACACCCTCCTTTCATATTTTTCTACTACCATGTACTATATATTTTCTCTCTCCTTTCACTCTGACTCTTCTGTAGGGTAGCTGAGTGGCACAGCAGACAGATCCCTGGCTCGGGGCCAAGAGGCCCTGAGGCCCCATATTAACCCTTAGGCCCAGCATCCACCTGGCCCTATGGACCCAGACAGGCCATCCAATCCCAGCCCCTTGCAAGAAGCAAAAAAGAAAATGTGTTATATCTGACCACTCCACCCCCTGGTCCATCCTCTCCTCCTTCATTCACATCCCCACCCATTCCCCCGTCCCTCCCCTCTCTCCTTCTTACTCCAGATGCCTATACTCCATTGTGTATATATGCTGTTTCCACTCCTAGCCAAGTCTGATGAGAGTGAAGATTCCCTCATGCCCCCTTGCCTTCTCCCCTTCCATATCATTGCAATAGCTCATTGTAATAAAGAAAAATCTTATTATATGAAATATTTTGTAATATTCCCCCCTCTCTTTTTTCTTTCTCCCATTACATTTCCCTTTTTTCTATTGACTCCATTTTTGCACCATATTTTATCTTCAAATTCAGCTTTCTCTTGTGCTTCATCTATAAAAGCTCCTTCTACCTGCTCAGTTAATTGAGAAGGTTCATATGAGTATTATCAGTGTCATTTTTCCATACAGGAATACATGCAGTTCATCATCATCAGTAAGTCCCTCATATTTTCTCCTTCTCCTCCAATGTCTATGTTTCACATGAGTCCTGTATTTGAAGATCAAACATTCTGTTCAGCTCTGGCCATTCCAACAGGAACATTTGAAATTCTCCCGGTTCATTACAAGTCCATTTTTTCCCTGGAAGAGGACATTCAGTTTTGCTGGGTATTTGATTCTTGGTTGCATTATGAGCTCTTTTGCCTTCCGGTATATTATATTCAAAAGCCCTATGAGCTTTAAATGTACTTGCTGCTAAGTCCTGAGAGATCCTGATTGCAGCTCCACAGTATTTGAATTGTGTCTTTCTGGCTGCTTGTCATATTTTCTCTTTGACTTGGGAGTTCTGGAACTTGGATATAATATTCCTGGGTGTTGGTTTTTTGGGGATCTCTTTCTCGGGGTGATCGGTGGATTCTCTCCATTTCTATTTTGCCCTCTGCTTCTAGGATATCAGGGCAATTTTCCTGTAGTAATTCTTTGAAAATGAAGTCAAGGATCTTTTCCTGATCATGACTTTCAGGTATTCCAATAATTTTTAAATTATCTTTCCTAAATCTGTTTTCCATTATCTTTTGTTTTTTCAATGAGATGTTTCACATTTTCTTCTAATTTTTCATTCTTTTGGTTTTGAAGTATTGAATCCTGATTTCTTATAAATTCAGCAATCTCCCTGAATTTTATTCTTTGTCTGAAAGATTTGTTTCCTCAGAGAGCTTTCTTATCTCTTTTTCCACCTGGCCAATTCTGCTTTTTAATTTTTTAGGTTTTTTCAAGGCAAATGGGGTTAAATGCTTTGCCCAAGGCCACATAGCTAAGTAATTATTAAGTGTCTGAGACTGGATTTTAACTGAGGTACTCATGACTCCAAGGCCAGTGCTTTATCCACTACACCACCTAGCTGCCCCTTAATTCTTCTTTTTAAAGCATTCTTCTCCTCAATAACTTTTTAAACTCTTTTATCCATTTGACCTAAGCTGGTCTTTAGCATGCTATTTTCTTCAGCATTTTTTTGAATTTCCTTGACTAAGCTGCTGACTTCATTTTCATGTATTTCCTCTCTCATTTGATTTTCAAAGTCTTTTTTGAGCTCTGTCATAGCCTGGGTCCCAATTTCTGTTTTTCTTGGAGTCTCTAGATTCAGGAACTTGTGCTTCCTCATCTTCAGACTGAGTGTTTTGATCCTTCCTGGGCTCACAGGAAAAATATTTCTCAATGGTGTTCCTCTTCTGCTTGCTCATTTTCCTAGCCTAAGCCAGTTTTGGGGGTGCTTCCTGAACTTTTGGGACACTCCAACCAGGATCTCAGTGTGTGAGTCTCTGTTCTCCCTCCTGGTCTGTGAATAACCATAAGCATCCCCCCCTCTGCCACAGGGCTTTGGTGGGGGCAGGGGCCCTGCTGTTCTATGAGGTGGGGCCTAGACTGTGATCAGGATCTGAATGTGGTCAGAACCAGAGTGTCCTGTTCCAGGTTCAGAGGACACAGCTTGCCAGTCTCTCTTCACTCCCCTCCCTAGGTTCAATGGGTTCATGCCCTTGGGGAATCCTGCTTACCAGCTCTGCCTACTTCTGTTTCCTGTATCTGGACTGCCTTGGCTATGCTGCTGGCTGTGTGCCCTGAGGGCTGGGCTTCACGTGCTCACTTTGGCAAAGGTCTCTCGCTATTCCCCCAAGTTGTGCCCAGTGCTCCCCAGGTTGTAGGTCAGGAAACTCCCCTGCTGCTGGGAGCCATGTCTCCCAGTGCCCTGGGGCTTCCTCCAGGAGTCTGAAGTTCTTTGGCTCTGGTGGGCCACCCCTCTGGCGGGTGGCCCCTCCAAACCCGGGGAACAGAGCCTTTCTGCTCTTTTCCCAGTTACCCTGAGTAGGAGAACTGCCCCACTGGGTCCTTCTATAGGTTCTGTCTCTCAAAAATTTAGTTAGCATCCTTAATTTATAAGTTTTATGAGAGAGCGTCTAAGAGAGGATCCTCTCTTGTCGCCATCTTGGCTCGTGTCATATCATAATTCAATAAAAATTCAATAAAGTACCATGGAAAGATAGACCTAAAATGAGTTGAAAACTAAAAGAATGTAATTTTTAGAAAATGTATAGGTCAAAATCATGGAAACAATAATTTCATCCAAGAAAATGAGAAAAAGGAGACTGCAAGTTATCATTAGGATAATACAATATGATTAAATAGGATTTATACAGGGAATGCTACAGTGGTTCAATATTAGGAAAACTATCAGCTTAATTGAGCATATCAAATATATAGCTAACAAAAATCTTATGATTATTTCAAAAAAAGCAGAAAAAACTTTTGACAAAATTGAGAACTCATTCCAAATAAAAAGTATAGAGAACAGAGGAATAAATTTAGAGTTCCTTAAAATGATAAACAGTATTTATCTAAAACTATAAATTTGTATTATATGAGGATAAGCTAGAGACATTCTCAATAAGATCAGGGGTAATAAAAAGATGTCCATTATAAACACTATTATTGCATATTGCATTAGAAATATTATCCCTACCAATGAGAAGAAGAAATGGAAGGAATTAGAATAAGTAATGAGGAAACAAAATTCTCATTCTTTACAAATAATATGACAGTATATTCAGAGAACCATAGAATCATTTTAAAAACTATTGGAAAGAAATAGTAACATTAGCAAAATTGCAGTATATAAAGCAAATCCTCATAAATCATCAGAATTTTGTATATTATTAATAAGACAAAGCAACAAGAGATAGAAAGAAAAACTCCATTTAAAATACATTTAGAGGCTTCTGGTCAAGATGGCAGAGAGAAGACAGGCACAGTTCTAAAGTCTCCTGATCTTTCCCCATCTATCATGTGAAACAAACCTCTTAACAGAAATTTGACCCACAAAACCCAGAAAGAAAAGCCAGGAGAAACAAAATCTACCTCAGGATTCGGCTCCCTCAGCAGCATTGGACAAATTTGGGCAGGTGAGTCTGGGCATAGAGCGCAGATAAGCCCTATATAAACCAGACTGGCTGCTGAATTGGAGCCTGGGTGTCTGGGGGCCTGAGAGCTGGACCTGCTGGATCAGCGGTGGGGTTGGAAGGCGGAGGCTTGAGTCAACTATGGAGCAGAGGCACAGGTGTTGGTGCTGACCCTCTGGAGCTTGCAAACAGGGCTGGGGGAGGGGGAGAGTTCTGGTGCAAGAGAGCTGTAAACACTATCCCTGGGCTCCTCTGGTCTGAGGAACTCTGAGTCCACACCTCCATTGAGGCTGAGGCCTCTTCCCAGAACAAACAATAGTAGACTACTTCTACTTCAGGCCCAGGTGTGTGAGCAGAAGAACCATCCCAGCTGACAATAGGGAGAGTAATGACCTCACCCCAGGGTAAAACCCTCCAGTGATTGAAGGCAAAAGGATTCATTAGCTCCAACCCCTCCATTCAAACTAAGGGAGAAGGCCTCAATCAAGGTCACAGACATTCCAGAGAAAGCAACCAGCACCTCCTACTGACTATCCAGTGAAATTGCACTCAGTGAGTAAAGCTTCTAGTGATCCCAAGCCCCTGTGAACCAGCCCCTCCCCAACTCAAGGTCTTAGCAAAATGAAGAAGGTTCAGCAGAAAGTTGGATTCATAGAAAAATTCTTGTAAGGGAAAGACCCTAATTCAGAGAAACCTAGAACCTCTGAGGAGAACGTGATCTGGTCTTCAGCACAGAAATTCTTCCTTGAAGAAATAAGGAAGGAGTTTAAAAATCAACTAGAAAATTTGGGAGAGACAATTAATACCTTAAAACAAGAAAACAAGTCCTTAGAAAACACAATTGGACAAATACAAAATGAGAATAAATCTCTCAGATCATCAATTGGACAAACACAAAAAGAAAATAATTCTCTCGAAACCTCAATTGGTCAAATGGAAAGCTCTTTCAAAAGTAGAATTGACCAATTGGAAAAGAAGGTGCAAACAGTTAATGAAGAAAACTTCTCTCTACAAAAAAAAGAATAGAGCCTGAAGAAACTAATGACTTCATGAGACAGCAAGAGCCAGTTAAACAAAATCAAAAAATATAAAAAAAATAGAAGAAAATGTAAAATACCTCATCAGAAAAGCCACTGACCTCAAGAATAGGTCAAGGAGGAGCAACCTGAAAATTATTGGACTTCCTGAAAACATTGAAGAGGAAAAAAAAAGGCCTGGACTTAACAATACAGGCTCTAATGATGGAAAACTGCCCTGATATCATGGAATCAGAGTACAAAGTAGTTATTGAAAGAATACATTGATCCCCCCCCCCCCCAGGAAAAAAACATCCTAAAATGAAAACACCAAGGAATATTGTGGCCAAATTCCAGAACTATCAGATACAAGAGAAAATCCTGCAAGCAGCCAGAAAGAAACAGTTTAAATATCAAGGAGCCACAGTAAGGATTACACAGGACCTGGCTGAATCAACATTAAGGGATCAAAGGCCCTGGAACCAGATATTTCGAAAAGAAAGGGAGCTTGGAATGCAGCCAAGAATCCATTATCCCACAAAGCTGAGCATTCTCTTCCAGTGAAAAAGATGGACATTTAACAAAATGAAAGAATTCCAAAAATTCCTGATGAAAAGACCAGAGCTAAGGTGCAAGAGACACATGGAAAAGTTAAAAAAAGAGAGGGGGGCAGTAAAAGGAAAAAAAACAATAAGTTGAAACTGGCTATATTCCAGAATGGGGAAAAAGATTCTCATAAATCTTGAGAACTTTCACTCTAAGAGATAGTATATACCTAGCCAGAAGTGGACATTCATGACCTATCCATGAGATTGCTATCCAGTGAGATGTAAATGGCTTCAACCCCACTTGGGAGAAGGACTCTAATAACTCTCAAGAATTTTAATTCTATTAGATAGAATGTACTTAGCTAGCAGTGATGGATACTCAGAATTTTCTATGACTCAGAATGATCTAAAAAACACTACCTCCTTTAAAAAGGGAGGACAGGAAGGAGATGGGAGGAGGGAGGAGATTGAATAGGGTAAATCTCATTACAAAAAGAGGTACAAAATACCTACAGTAATAGAGGGGAAGAAGGGAGGAGATGAGAAACAGCTGAATCTTCTTCTCATTAGACTTGGCTTAAAGGCAATTTACACATAATTAGTTAACTTATAAAACATCTAACCTTTCAAGTATTAAAAGGATAAAGTGGAGGGGGGGACAGAGAAAGGGAGGGGGAGTGGGGAAAAGAGGGAACTAACCAAAGGAAGGGAAGGGAAAAGGGAAAAAAGGAAAGGGGAAAGAAAGGGGAGGGATGATATAGGAGGGCAAACACACTGAAGGGAGTGGTATTCAGAAACAAAGTAGTGGGGAATACGAGTAAAGGGGGGGAAAGGGAGAAAAATACAAATAGAGGGAAGAAAGCATGGAGGGCAATAAAGAATAACTTTTTCATAACTTTGAATGTCAATGGGATGAACTCTCACTTTAAATGTAAGCGCATAGCAGAGTGGATTAAATAACAGAATTCTAAAATATGGTGCTTGCAAGAAACTCATTTGAAGCAGAGAGATACATGTAGAGTAAAGGTAAAAGGTTGGAGCAAGATATATTTTGCTTCAGCTGAAGTAAAAAAAAAAAGCAGGAGTAGCAATCCTTATCTCAGACAAAGCAGTAGCAAAAATAGATAGCCTTAAAAGAGATAAGGAAGGAAACTTTATCCTCCTAAAAGTTATCATAGACAATAAAGTTATTTCAATACTGAATATATATATATATACATATATATATATATGTATATATATATATATGCACTCAATGGGACAGCATCCAAATTCTCAGGGAAGCTGAAATAACTGCAGGAAGACATAGAAAGCAAAACTCTGCTAGTGGGTGACCTCAACCTCCTGTTCTCAGATCTACATAAATCGAATCATAAAATAAACAAGAAAGAAGTTAAGGAGGTAAATAGATTGTGAGGAAAAACTAGATATGGTATACTTATGGACAAAATGGAATGGGGATAGAAAGGAATATACCTTTTTTCTGCAGTACATGGAACTTATACAAAAATTGACCATGTACTAGGACATAAAAACCTAATGATCAACTGAAGAAAGGCAGAAAGACTGAATACATCTTTCTCAGATAACAATGCAATAAAAGTCATATGCAATAGTGGGACAAGGAGATATAGACCCAGAGCAAATTGGAAACTGAATAACCTCATTTTAAAGAATGAGTGGACCAAAAAACAAATTATAGAAAGAATTAACGATTTTATCCTAGATAATGATAATAATGAAACAACATACCAAAACTTATGGGATTCACTCAAAGTGGCTCTCAGGGGATATATTATATCTTTAAATGCTTACATGAATAAATTGGAGAAAGAGGAACTCATTGAAATAAACATGCAACTAAAAAAATTAGAGAAAGAACAAGCTAAAAATCCCCAATTAAATACCAAATTAGAAATTCTAAAGATTAAAGGAGAAATTAAGAAAATCAAAAGCAAAACAACTGTTGAATTAATAAATAAAACCAAATGTTGGTATTATGAAAAAATCAATAAAATTCATAAACCTCTGGTCAATTTGATTAAAAAAAAGAAAGAAAGAACCAAATTGCTAGTAACGTAAATTAAAAAGATGAAGTCATCACCAATGAGAAGGAAATTAAATTAATAATTAAACATTATTTGCCCAAATATGCCAATAAATTTGATAATCTAAGTGAAATGGATGAATATTTATAAAAGTATAAGTTGCCCAGGTAAAGTGAAGAGGAAATTAAATACCTAAACAATCCTATCTCAGAAAAAGAAATTCAACAAGCTGTCATTGAACTCCCTAAGTAAAAATCTCCAGGGCCTGATGGATTCACAAGTGAATTCTACCAAACATTTAAGGAACAATTGTTTCCAATTCTATATAAACTCTTTGGAAAAATAGGGAAAGATGTAACTCTGCTTAACTCTTTTCTATGAAACCTGTTACCTAAACCAGGAAGAGTTAAAACAGAGAAAAAAAATTAAAGACCTATCTCTCTGATGAATATAGATGCAAAAATCTTAAATAAAATCTTAGCAAAATGATTACAACAAGTTATCATTAGGATAATACATTATGATCAAGTAGGATTTATCCCAGGAATGCAAGGTTAGTTCAATATTAGGAAAACTGTTAGTATCCTCAATTATATCAATAACAAATCTATCAGAAATTATATTATCATATCAATAGAGGCTGAAAAAGCTTTTGATAAAATAAAGCATCCATTTCTACTAAAAACACTAGAGAGCATAGGAATAAATGGACTGTTCCTCAGAATAATTAGCAGTATCTATCTAAAACCATCACCATGCATTATATTAAATTCGGAGAGGTTAGAGGCATTCCCAGTAAGATCAGGGGTTAAACAAGGGTGTCCATTATCACCACTACTATACAATATCCTATTAGAAATGTTAGCTTTCACAATTAGAGAAGAAAATAAATTGAAGGAATTAGATTTGGGAAGAAAGAAAAAAAACTCTCACTCTTTGCAGATGACATAATGGTGTACCTAGAGAATCCCAAGAAATCACCCAAAAAACTACTGGAAACAATTATCAATTTTTACAAAGTTGCATATTATAAAATAAAACCTCATAAAGCCTCAACTTTTCTACATAAGTCTAGCAAGATACAACAGGAAGAGCTAGAAAGAGAAATCCCATTCAAAGTAACCACAGACAATATAAAATACCTGGGAGTCTATTTGCCAAGATAGACTCAGAACCTTTTTTCAAAACAATTATAAAACACTTCTCACACAAATAAAAACAGATTTAAATAACTGGGCAAATATTAACTGCTCATGGATAGGTAGAGCTAATATAATAAAAATGACAATTCTACCAAAACTAAATTATCTGTTTATGCCCTACCAATCAAAATTCCAAAAAATTACTTTAATGAGCTAGAAACAATTGTAAGTAAATTCATATGGAGAAATAAAAAGTCAAGAATTGCCAGGAGCTTAATGAAAAAAAATGCAAACGAAGGTGGCTTAACACTACCCCATCTAACATTATATTATAAAGCATCAGTCATCAAAACTGTTTGGTATTGGCTAAGAAATAGAGTGGTGGACCAGTGGAATAGACTAGGTGTAAAAGCAGGAGAGGATTATAGTAATCTGTTGTTTGATAAACCCAAAGAGTCAGGCCACCAGGATAAAAACTCCCTCTTTGATAAAAACTGCTGGGATAATTGGAAGTTAGTATGGAAGAAACTTAGATTAGACCAACACCTCATACCCTTTACCAAGATAAGATCCAAATGGTTACAGGACATAGACATAAAAAACTATACTATAAGCAAATTAGAAGATCAAAGACTAGTCTACCTGTCAGATCTATGGAAAGGGGAACAGTTTATGACTAAAGAAGAGTTGGAGAACATCACTAAAAACCAATTAGATAATTTTGTTTACATTAAATTAAAAAGTTTTTGTACAGATAAAACCAATGTAATCAAGATCAAAAGAAAAGTAGTAAATTGGGAAACAATCTTTACAACTAATGATTCTGACAAAGGACTCATTTCGAAAATATACAGAGAACTGAGTCATATTTTTAAAACAAAAAGCCATTCCCTAACTGACAAATGGTCAAAGGATATGCAAAGGCAATTACAGATGAGATCAAAGCAATCCATAGTCATATGGAAAAATTGCTCTAAATCATTAATTATTAGAGAAATGCAAATTAAAGCTTCTCTGAGGTACTACCTCACACCTCTCAGATTGGCCAATATGACCAGAAAGGATGATGATCATTGTTTGAATGGTTGTGGGAAATCTGGGACACTATTACACTGTTAGTGGAGCTGTGAACTCATCCACCCTTTCTGGAGAGAATTTTGGAACTATGCCCAAAGGGCAACAAAAATGAGCATACCCTTTGACCCAGCAATACCACTACTGGGTATATACACTGAAGAGATGATGAAAAAGGGTAAAATCATAACATGTACAAAAATATTTATAGCAGCCCTGTTTGTGGTGGCAAAGAATTGGAAATCAAGTAAATGTCCTTCATTTGGGAAGTGTCTTAGCAAACTGTGGTGTATGTATGTCATGGAACACTATTATTCTATCAGATACCAGGATGGACAGGATTTCATCATAGCCTGGAGGGATTTTCATGAACTGATGCTGGGTGAGCAGAATCAGAAAAACATTGTATACCCTAACAGCAACATGGGGGTGATGTTCAACCTTGAAGGACTCGCTCAGTACAACAATCGGGAACAATTTTGGGCTGTCTGCAAAGGAGAGTGCCATCTGGATCCAGATAAAGAGCCATGGAGTTTGAACAAAGTTCAAGGGCTATTCCCTTTAATTTAGGGAATAAACAGATATCTTATTGTCTGATCTTGTTACCTCTTAGACTTCTTGTCTCTTCCTTAAGGATATGATTTCTCTCTCATCACACTCAATTTGGATCAATATACAACATGAAAACAAAGTAAAGACTGACAGATTGCTTTCTGTTGGGGGGTGGGGGGAGGGAAGTAAGATTGGGGGGGAAAATTGTAAACCTCAAATAATATCTTTAATAAAAAAATTAAAATTAAAAAATAAAATTCATTTAGACAAAATAAACTACTTGGGTGTCTACATGCAAAGGCAGACTCAGAAACTAAGTGAAAAAACTATAAAACACTTTCCACACAAAAAAATCAGATTTAAAAAACTGGACAAATGTTAATTGCTTATGGCAATGTCAAGGTAATATAATAAAATTGAAAATTCAACTTAAATCAAATTACTTATTCAGTGCTTTACCAATAAAACTTCCAATAGAGCAATTTTTTGTGCTAGGAAAAAAAAAGTAAATAAATCATGTAGAGTAACAAAAGGTCAAGGATATCAAGGGAATGAATAAAACAGTGTAAAGGATGATAGTTTATCAATAACATCTAAAATTATATTATAAAACATTAGTCATAAAAGCTCTTTGATAATGAATAAGAAAGAGTGGTGGATTAGTGGAATAGCTTAGGTACAATAAAAATAGTCATAAATGACTATAATAATAATAATAAGCTGTCTGATAAAGATTGCTGGTCTGAAATAAG
The DNA here is from genome assembly GCF_037893015.1 of Macrotis lagotis. Classification (NCBI taxonomy): domain Eukaryota; kingdom Metazoa; phylum Chordata; class Mammalia; order Peramelemorphia; family Peramelidae; genus Macrotis; species Macrotis lagotis. Next base: position 196,463,409 of record NC_133658.1, on the reverse strand, counting down.
AGCTCACTCTGATAAAAACTGCTGAAAAAACAGGAAGATAGTGTGACAGAAACAAGGTATAGACCACCATCTCATACATTATACAAAGCTAAAGTCTTAATGGGTATAAGGTTTAGACAAGAAAAGGTGAATATCATAAGTCAATTAGGAGAATAATGAATAGTTTATCTGTCATTTATAAGGAAAGGGGGGGAGTTTATGACTAATGAAGACATAGAGAACAGCATAAAATGCAAAATGGATAATTTTGATGTCATTAAATTGAAAATAAAGAAATAAATAAAAAATAAAACCCATGCAATCAAATTTAAAAGAAAGGCAGTAAAATGAAAACAATCTTTACAACTCTGATTTCTTATAAGAGTTCATTTCTAAAATTTATGCAGAACTGAGTCAAATTTATAAGCATATACATCATTCCCCAAGTGATAAAGTATATGAAAATGCAAACCTTAGTTAAAAATTAATGCTATCTATAAGCTCTAAATCATTATTGATTATGGAAATGAAAACTGAAACAACTCAGATTTTTTTTCACACCTATCTGATTGACCAATATGACTTAAAAAGAAAGTGACCAATATAGGAAGGGATATGAGAAAACAGACACTATTTCATTGTTATTGGAGTTGTGAACTAATCCAGAATTTCTGGAGATCAATTTGGGCAATAAAACTCTGCATACTCTTTGATCCAATAGTACCTCTACTAAATCTCTTTCCCAAAGAGATCACAGAAAAGATTAAAAACCCACATACACCAAAATGTCTATAGCAGTTCTTTTTTTAGTGGCAAAGAATTGGAAATATAGGGTAAACCCATGAACTGGGAAATGTTTGAGCAAATTGTGGTATGTGGATGGGATGGAATACTATTGTTCTATAAAAAATCATGAGAAGGGTGCCAAGGTGGTGGAGTGAAGGCAGTGGGCTGTCCCCCAAACCACTCCAAAGAGCTTTAAATAATAACTCTAACAAATTCTAGAGCGGCAGGACTCACAGAAAGACCAAGTGAAACAATTTTTTAGACCAAGACTACTCAGAAAATTCACAAGAAGGATCTATTGCTTCAGAATTAGAAAGGGACCACAGCACAGTCCAGGGCACTTCAGTGCAAACCAGATGCAGCCATCCAGAAATAACCCTTGGGGCACCTGAGTCCCTGGGGGCACCTGGGTCCATAGCAAGGGGAGCATTGTCAGACCTCTCTTCCCAGGGATTACCAAGGAAAATTAGGAAATTCAGCGGAAAACCTCTGCCACATCAGAGTTAGTGGTGTCCACATCAAATGAGCAAGAGCAGATAAGAGCAGTCAACCAGTTGCTTCTTCCAGAGTGCCTAGCCCACAGATGATAGAGGTTGGGGGAGATTGCAGAGGTCTCTTCCTGTGGCAGGAATAACTGTTGCTTTGTCCATACTAAGATCTGTGACACAGACTGAGCCTCCAGTTTCATGCAAAGGAGCAGAAGCACAAAAGAGTGAAACAGAACTTACTGCTTGCAGCAGAACAGGGACTATCCACATGGTTCTGGGGCAGAGGGGCATGCTTGTGGTCATTCACAGAATATAACACAGACCAGTAGAGCAGTCACAACTTCTCATAAGGCATTCAAGTGGGTCCCAGGCAGGGTCCCTGAAAACAGCTGCAAAAATTCCCTCAAAAGCATGGGAGAGTGACCCTCAACTTTGAAAGCAGAGTCCCACCTTAACCAGAGTTGGGGAAATGAGCAAATATCAGAAGAAAAAAAATCTAATTATAGATAACTACTTTGGTCCTATTGAGGAACAACATACACATTCAGAACAAAACAAAGTCAAAGCTCTGAATCCTAAATCTCCAAAAAAAAATATGAATTGATATTAAACTATGTAAGAACTCAAAAAAGATTTTGAAAATCAAGTAAGATAGATAAAGGAAAAATTGGAAAGAAAAATGAAAGTGATTTGGCAAAATCATGAAAACCAAGATAATAGCTTGTTGATGGAGATACAAAAAAATTACTGAAGAAAATAACATCTTAAAAAAGTTGGGTCAAATAGAAAAAGCAATCCAAAAGGAGAAGAATGCATTAAAAAGCAGAATTGACCAGATTGAAAAGGAGATACAGAAGCTCTCTGAAGAGACTATTCCTTCAAATGTAAAATTGAGGTAAGGGAAACTGATGATTTTGTGAAAAATCAAGAAATAATAAAACAAAATCAAAAGAATTAAAAACTAGAAGGAAAAGTGATGTATCTCACATAACATCTGACCTGGAAAACAGATCCAGGACAGATAATTTAAAAATGATTGGAGTACCTCAAAATCATGACCAAAATAAGAGCCTAGACTTCATTTTTTCAAAAAAACAATCCAGAAAAATTTCCCTGATATCCTAGAAGCAGAGCGTAAAAATAGAAAGTGAAAGAATCCATCAATGACCTCCTGAAATAGATCACAAATGAAAAACTGCTAGGAATGTTATAGTCAAATTTCAGAACTTCTGAAGTCCAGGAGAAAATATGACCAATAGCCTGAAAGAAACAGTTCAAATATTGTGGATTTAGTGTCAGGATAAGATAAGATTCAGCAGCTTCTACATTAAGGTCTCATGGGGCTTGGTATATGATAATCCATAAAGCAAAAGAGCTTGAATTATAACCAAGAATCAACTTCCCAGCATACTCTGTCAGGGGAAAAGATGGTCATTCAATGAGCTAGGGAACTTTCAAACTTTCCTGATGAGAAGATCAGAGTTGAACAGAAAGACAAATCTTCAAATGCAGGACTCAGATGGAGCATAGAGAGGGTGGACAGGAAGAGCAAATCACAAGAGACTTAAGGATCTTGAACTATTTGTATTCTTGTATGGAAAGATGATCCTGATAACTCATATGAATCTTCCCATTTATTAGAGCAGTTTGAAGGAGCATATATTGACAAGACAGGAGGGAATTGAATTTGAAGGTATAATATATTTAAAAGATTGAACCAATGGGGTAGAAAGGAATGTACCAGGAGAAAGAGAAAGGAGAGATAGAATGGGGTAAGTCATTTCACTGAAAAGAAGCAAGAAAAAAATTTTGCAGTGGAGGGGAAGAAGGGGAATGTGAGGGGGTGTGAGTGAACCTTACTCTCTGTTTCAAGTGGTTCAGAGAAGGAATAACATGCAATCAATTAGGTATAGATATCTTTCTTACCTAGAGGAAAATGGGAGAGGAAAGGGATAGGAGAATGGGAAATAGGGGAATGGAAGGTGGTATTAGATGATGGAAGAGATAGAAGATCAAAGGATAGGGTAGTCAGATACAACACAGTTTTGAAGGGAGAGAGAGAAAAATAATAAATGGAGATGGAATGAGATGGAGGGAAATATAGCTAACAATAGTAACTGTGAGAAAGATTATTGAAACAATTTCTCTGATGGATTAATGGTAAAGAAAGCTATCTATCCATAGACAGGGTTGATGGTGTCTGAATACAGATTGAAGCAGATTTTTTTCTCACTATTTTTTAATGTGACTATTAATGTTTTTTTTCATGGCCACACATTTTTAACCTATACCAAGTAATTTGTTTTCTCAATGGGGGAAGTGGAGGAAAGGAGAGAATTGGGAACTCAAGGTTTTAGAAGTATATGTTGAAACTTACTTTTGCATGTAGCTGGGGGGAAATGTATGAAGAAAAATAAAGAGATAATGAGGGACCCAACTTCAGAATAGCCTTAATGGACATGCATGAGTTGATGCAAAGTTAAGTGGGTTGAACCAAAAGTAGCTCATACACACTATCTTACACAATAGAGAAGTAGGAAGGGAGAAGATTAAATTAAAGTTGTAGTGAAGACTGACAGAAGAGAAAGCATATCAGGAGAAGTGGAAGACAGAAGTAAAATGCTAGTGAGGAGATAAAGAGTAAAAAAAGATAGTGGAAAAACAAAAGGAAGGATCAGCTGGAAGGAAATACTCAAGTAGTAATAATAACTATGAATGAGAATTAGATGACCTCTCCCATAAGATAAAAAGCACAATGTTTAAATATGATGTTTACAAGAAATACTTTTTTTTTGAGAAATATTCTTGAAACAAAAACATTCATAAAATAAAGACAAGAGGCTTCAGCTGAAGTAAAAAGAAAAAGCAGTGGAAGAAATCCTGATCTCAGATGAAGTTAGAACAAAAATAGACCTAATAAAAAGAGATAAATAATGATCCTATATCTTGCTAAAAATTATCATAAACAGTGAAGAAAAATTATTTGTAAATTTTTAAGCATCAAATAGTATAGTAGACAAAGTATTAAAGAAGTTATGTTATTTACAGGAAGAAATAGTTAAACTAAACTAATGGGGGAATCCCAAATATTCTCTCTTAAAACTCAATAAAGTCATGCAAAATGTAAACAAGAAAGAAATTAAGGAGTTAAATAGAATATTTAAAAAAATTATATTTGACAGACTTTTGGAGAAAATTGAATGGGAACAGAAAGAATTTACTTTTACTAAGAAGCACATTGCACTTAAAGAAAAAGGTTGACCATTTTTAGGGTTAGAAAAGCACTAATATAAAATATAAAAGAATGAAATCTTAATGTATCCTTTTCAGATCACAATGGAATAACATTACATGTTACACTGAAAAATGGAAAGATATGATTCATTGAAAAATAAATAATCTAATGCTAAAGAACTATTGGTTCAAAGAACAATTAATAGAAGAAATCAAATATTTCATTATCACATCTTCCAAAATAGTCATAGAAACTCTTTTGTTGTGGCAAAGAATTGGAAATTGAGGTGTTGTCCATCAACTGGGGAATGACTGAACAAGTTATCATATATTAATGTTATGGAGTACTACTGTCTTATAAGAAATTGTGAATGGTAACACTCTAGAGCAACATGGAAATATTTACAGGACTTGAAGCTGACTGAAGGTAATAGATCCAAGAGAATATTGTCTACTTTAACAGCAACATTGTGAGTTGATCAACTTTGATTTATACAGCTTCTCTCAAACATACAGAGAGGTATGCCAACCTTGGTAGATATGTTATGGACAATAACATCTACATCCAGATACAGAAAAACAAAACAACAATAACAAAAATAATCCTACAGAATCTTACTAAATACTATGTTCACTTTTTTAAAAAGAAATGTCTTATGTGTTTCCTTCCTAATCCCATGGTTTTCTTTGTTTGCCCATGGTACTAATTCCTCATACATAAAATTATTAATATGTAAACATTTTAAACCCAAACATACATGTATAATATTCACTAGACTGTTCACCAATGAGGGCAGGGAGGTGAAAGAGAGAGTGGAAGAAAATTATGTTACTTATAAATATGCATATAGATGAATGTTGAGAAGCTTTCATAACATTTAATCTGAAAAACAAAATAAAGTATCTATAAAAAACCAAAAAAATTATTAAAGAGAATGATAACAATGAGATAACCTAACAAAATTTATGGAAGCAGTCAAAACAGTATTTAAATTTATTTCTCTCAATTATTATATTATTGAAATGGGAAAAAATAATAAATCAATGAATTAGGTATGAAACTTAAAAATTTGGAAAAGAACCAATTTAAAATACTCAACTGATAGCCAAATCAGAAATCCTGAAAAGAATAGGTGAGATTAAAAGACTGAAAGAAAAAAGAAAAAAAAAACTATTGAACTAATAAATAGAACTAGGAGAGGAGCTAATTCTATGAATAAAGCAGGAAGATTGATAATATGTCGGTTAATTTGATTTAAAAAAGTATGCCAAATATCTATTATCAACAATGAAAAAAAAAGGTGAAATCACTGCCAATGAAGAAAAATTTAAACAGTCAATAGGAAATATTTTGTCCATTTGTAAGCCAATAAATCTAATAATCTGGAGGAAATCAATACTTATAAAAATAAATATTTCCTAGACCAATGGCTCAGGAAATAACCCCCATCTCAGAAAAAAAATGAATGATTCATTAATGACCTCCTTAGGAAATAAATCCCTAGCCATATAGATTCATGAATGATTTTTACCAAACATTAAATTCCAATTTTTTCCAATTAATTCCAATATTATATACACTAAATGGAAAAATAAATGGAGTCTAACCAAATACCTTTTATGACATAACTGTGATGCTGATGCTTCAGTAAGAGCTAAAACAAATTTTAGATAGATAGATAACTATATATATATATATATATATATATATATATCCATAATGAATATTGATGCAAAAATTTAGAACAAAATATTAGTAACATATCAATATATAATAAGGATTATACCAGTAATGAAGGGTTGGTTTAATATTAGGAAAACTATCAGCATAATTGACAAAATAAAGGACAAAACTATTAAAAATCATTTGACTATCTCAAGAGATGCCAAAGAACTTTTTAAAAAATTTTTGTAAGACACTGGAGTTAAGTGACTTGCCATGGTCTGGCAGGTAGGTAATTTTTAAGCATTTGTTGTCAGAATTTGAACTCAGATCCTCCTGACTACAGGGCCAGTGCCTTGTCTACTGCACCTCGTAACTGTCCTGCCAAAACCTTTAAGAATATAAAGGATCCATTTTGACTAAATGCAGAGAGCATAGGAATAATTAGAGTGTTTCCCATAATGTCAAGTAATATCTACCTAAGACCATCAAAAAGCCTCATCTCTGATGGGATAAGCTAGAAACCTTCCCAATAATCAAGTGTGAATTAAGTGTGCCCATTATTATTCAATAGCATACTGTAAGTGTTAGATATAACCATAAGAGAAGAAAAAGAAATCAAAGTCATTAGAATAAGCAGTGAGGAAACAAAAATATTACTCCTGGAAGATAATATTTTGGTATACTTTAAGAATCCTAGAAAAGCAATTAACTACTTGAAATTATTAACAACTTTAACAAAATTTCAGAACATTAAGATAAATCCACTTAAATCCCCAGCAGTTTTATGACAGACACAGCCTAAACACAAAATATAGAAAGTGATATTTAAATTCAAATTAAAATATCTATAAACAATGTAAAATAATTGGAAATCTTCATACCAAGACAAACCCAGTAACTATATAAGCACAATTGCAAAATACTTCTTGCACAATTAAAAATCAGATCAAGGAGGCATCTAGGTGGCTCAGTGGCACCGGCTCTGGAGTCAGGAGGACCTGAGTTCAAATCTGACCTCAAACACTGAATGTGCCTAGCTGTGTGACCTTGGATGAGTCACTTATCCCATTGTCTTAAATAAATAAATAAAATTTTAAAAAAGGAAGAAATGAGAAAGCTGGGCGGGGGGGGGGGGGGGCTTGGTGTTGCGGTAGATAGAGTACTAGCTCTGGAGTGAGGAGAACCTGAGGTCAAATCTGACTTCAAACACTTAATAATTGCCTAGCTATGACTAGGTAAGTCACTTAAGCCCATTACCTTAAAAAATAAAATTTTTAAAAGAGAAGAAATTAGATATCTTGGAAACAATCATTCTAGCAAGTGTCTATTAAAGTCCTCATTTATGAAATATTTAGAGACTTGAATCAAATCTATAAGAACACAAGCCATTCCCCAGTTGATAAATGATTAAAGGATATAATTAGTCAGTTTTCAAGTGAAGAAAGCAAGAGTGCAGGCATATGAAGAAGTGCTCCAAATCACTTTTGATTAAAATAATGCAAATTTAACAAACAAAAATAAAAACAAAACAAAAAAATAATGCCTCACACCTGTCAGCCTGACTAATGTGATAAAAAAAGGAATGCAATAAATGTTGGTGAGGATTAAGAAAACTGGGATACAAGTACACTGTAAGTAAAGTTATAAACTGATCCAACTAAGCTGAAGAGCAATTTGGAAATTTCCCCAAAGGGTAATTAAAATTGTGTATAACCTTTGATCCAATTCCGTCACTACTAGGTCTTCCAAAGAGATAATAAAAAAGGGAAAGGAACTTATATGTGTGTGTCTGTGTGTATTTGTATGCATGTGTGTATCTCTAGATAAAGAACTGGTGGATTCTGAATGCAAATCATGTTTTTTTCAGTTACTTCATTTTTTCCCCCTGGATTCCTTTCTTCTTCTACAATTAAGATTAAAATGGAAATATTTTACATGCTAGTACATGAATAAACTATGAAATTGCCTACCCATTTCAGCAAAGGAAATTGGAACTATAAAGAAAAGATTTGGAGCTCAAAATCTTATAAAATGTATTAAAAAATTGCAATATGTATTTGAGAGAAAAATAAAGCACTATCTAAATGGAAAAAGAAAAGCTCAATATTTTTGGTCAGTGATATAACCAACCCTTACTCCAACATAACAATGATAATACTTTATCCATTATCTAAAGAAGAGGTAGGACTTCAAAGCACAGATGGAAAAAGTAATTTCTTGGATATGGTCTATGTGTAGACTATTTTTCTGTTATTGTGCCTATTTTATTTTTCATTTTGGGGAGCTAACCGTGGAGATGCCAAAAAAAGAAGAAAAGAAAGGCTCATTTTAGAATCTTTTTTTAAAATCAACAAAGAAAAGAAAGTTGATGAGATAGAGATATCCAACTTTTTTTAAACTGTAAACTCTATATCTATAGGACTTTGCAAATTCATGTGCAATTCTTTTTATGTTCCATATATAGTTATATAAATGTTCAGACATAATAATGTATGTCAATCACAGAACAAATAAAAAAAAACAAGTAAAGGAAGGGGAAAAAATTACAAGTCACTTTTCCTCAGTTAAAGTCTGGGTTCATTACCTGTTAAATGTAGATCATGAATTATATGGCTTCTCTCCTTCCAATGCTTTATTTCAGTAGTTAATAACCACAGTGCAAAAGTCATCTTCTTAACAATTGTCCTAGTCTAACACTAGAGAAATATCCAAAAACAGGAAAAGGTGAGATTAAGGAATGATCATATCAGAACAAAAGAAGGAAAACAACAACAGGGAAAAAACCCAGCTTGATCTTGTCAGGTCCTTGAATAGTCAATCTACATTAACTGTCAGGAAGAGAGGAAACCTTTGTAATTTCTTTTGAACAGATCTAGCCCTTTATGAACAATTGAACCAATAGGAAATTCCAGATCATGCAATATTAATTTTAAGCAAAATATTTGACAGACTACAGAACTATGACTATATGAGAACAGAAGGGATATAGGAACTCTTCCAATCTTGGAGGCCAAAATTCTTAGATTTGGTCAAAAAAAGTAAGTCTTACAAATATGAATGCATCCTATTTTGGCTATGAACTGAGTGGTCAGCCTTGATGAATTTATTTTACTTCTAGAGGTCTCCATAGCCTAGCCTATTTCTTTATGTTTAAATTGTATGTATTTAAGGCAATGGGATTAAGTGACTAGCCTAAGTTCACACAGCTAGGCAATTATTAAATGTCTAAAACTGAATTTGAACTCAGGTCCTCCTGACTCCAGGACCTGTACTCTATCATTGTGCCCTGTAGCTTCCCCCATCACCTAGATCCCCCCCCAATTTCTTAAAAAAGCTGACTGAGTTATAAATTCTGTGAATTGTCAGAAATATACTACCTTTAAGAGGGTTAAATAGTGATAATTATTAATGCCTGGTTCAGTTCTTTTACATTGTCTTAATAAGTAATGGTATTTTTTCTTATAGCTATTTTAGAAAGAAAAATATGAAGATAGTAAATGACACCTAGTTTGAGACTATCTTTAAATCAAGCATTACTTTACTTACCAAAGAAACTTTTTACTGATTTACTAAACTGTCATTGACAAATGTCTTTACTTTCTGGAATCATTTCTTTCCTCCTACACCTCCTTACTTTCCTCTCTTCCTACCCTCTATTCATTGAATGTTGACTACTTTATTTGATTGATAGATTGCCTCACTTTGTAAAGCGATCATACTACATTTCTGATTTTGACAAGTCATTTAACTGATCTGAGGCACAGTCTCCTTACATGTAAAATTAATGAGTTGAATTAGATTATCTTTCAAGCCTCTTTCAACTATAAATATATGGTTCTATGACTACATGATCTCTTCCATCCAACCCAGAAATAAATCATGCAATCTCATATTTTTTATTTCCTTGATGTTTAAAACTACTATTACTAATCCCTCATGATTTAAAGCTATTTAATTGTCAGTTTCCTCCTGAATAAAATGACAAAAAACCCTAAAACATCATAAAAGTAGAGAAATGTCATTTTATATACTAGTATTTCATTTTCATTTATGGCCTAAGAGCACTCAGTTATTGACTTAGCCAGCTCAAACATTGGATTTTTCTTCAATGTTTTTACCAGTATGCACATTTCAATAATGGAATTTGTGCATTGTCTATGTTTGCATGCATAAAGGAACAAAAATCTGTTCTTTCTTTTTTTGTAGATATTATCCTCATTTCATTCCTTACCACATGCCAGTACATGTTCTTAAAAGCCTCCAATCTATTTTCCAGAGAAGGGTGCTAATAATCATTCCAATGCTTGCCTAGAAGATCCATTCTGAAATCACATAATGCCTGTGTAAGTGGTTTATTATGCATCTGTCCTAAAACTAACTATGCCTAAATTCAGCTAAAACCTTACAGACTGAAGAGTTAACTTTCTTCCCATCTATTTCCTAACAACATGGGCAATACAAGTGCAAATAGTGCATGTGAAAAATCATCAGTGAGCACCTAAACTATTTAAAATGTGACAAAGAAGTTTTTAAATTCTCAGTTTAAAATATATTTACATTCCCTTCTTCAAAGTGAAAAAAAATCAAGAAATTTTACACTTAGTTGACATCATCCCCAAATAAAAATAACCTCTTTTGAAATAAACTTTTATTGAATTTGAAAATGAAAGGTCAATGGAATAATAGGTTGTTTTTAAAGTAACTTCACCTTGATTGTTTCAAAAGAAGAACCATCAGGTTAGGATTTACTACCTAGAAATTTATGTGCACATACATATACATATATATGTATGTATGTATGTATGTATATATATGTGTGTGTGTGTGTGTGTGTGTGTGTGTGCACATATATACACACATGCATGCAAATATATCTTAAGGGAAAGTGAGAAAAATCCATAAATATTGAGAGCAAGCATAGCTAAAATTTTGTTTAAGGTTAAACATTAGAAAAACACTGAGCTTTGCTGATAATAAGAATGAAGCTATCATAATGTGTCATATTCATTAATGGATTCCAAGAGGAAAAGGATTAATTATCTCTGTGACCAGAATCAAAAATGATTCTACTAACAGTTTCTTTTCATATCCATTCAACATCCTGCCTCAACCTTTCAGATCTAATTTTATGCATTAAAGTTTTCATTTTTCAACCCTGACTAATTGCTCTTTTACACCTTACTTAGTAAATTGTTTTCATACACCTTATCTTTCTTCCATAAAGTATCTTTTCTATTTTTTTTCCTGAAAATGCAGTATTTCTACACAAAATGACCTCTTCTTTAAAATGCCTAAGACAATACCTATTTTACTTTAGAATGGTTTCTGTACTCCAAAATATGTCTATATTAATCTTACTCAGGATGAGTGTTTAAGTGTTTATGTTTGTAGAAGCCACAGCATGTTTTCAGGCAAATGTACCTACTTATAGTGAAGACTTTAACCAGTAAAACATTTGATGTATTTGAATTGATTGAAATCCAACTCTTTGAGAAGTCCTGGGGATAGGAGATGATGATGGAAGCATACATAGATTCATAAGGTTTACATCTATATTTACATAGTTTTCATGAAAAAAGATGATCAAATATGACCTCCATTCCAGTTCTAGTTCCAATGCCAGAAAAATAGCAAATATACCTAAAACAAAATTAAAAACAAAATTTCAACCCTCAACAAACAAACTTTTTTTTATTGTTTGGGCATGAAAGAGTATGTTTAGTCAAACAATTATACAATTTGAATTTAACTCTCAAAACTATTGAGTTCACTCTTTATTTGATTCCAAAATTCTTTTCATATAAGAAGAATTATGGTAAATGTCAAGGACATGCATGACCAGAAAAGTATGTGGGACAGTCCAAGTATAAAATATTTAAATAAATTATAATAAATATTTAAATATTTAATGAAGAAAAATTCTGAGGGAGTCTTAGAAACCTCTCTAGGGGAATTATTATTGATTATGAATTTGATGGAAATAAATTAATGAGAAGAATAAAAATGAAATGAAATGGATGGGACAGGGATCTGCATAAGTGGAAATAATACTCACATCTCTGAGATTAGAGATTCATTAAATATCTTTCTGTTAAAAAGGAAGAAAACTAATTTATTTTAAACTAGGATGTGAAAATGTAATTACCTTATCTATTACCATTGACACAATTCGTAGGAAAAACCTAATATCTAAAAGTTTTGTTAATATTAATTGGATAATTTTTGTAAACTATCCATACTTAATAATCATCTTTAGATGTATTCTAGTACCAATGTTAAGAGCAGAAATTGGATGATGTAATAGATATAGTGCTTATTTTTATGTATGTGTGTGTGTGTGTGTGTGTGTGTGTGTGTGTGTGTGTGCGTGTGCAAGTCTTTCTGTTTGTCTGTTTCATAGTCTGTAGCTCAGAATGGCAAAAGGGAGATAGACTCAGAGACAGGAAGTGGAATAGCCATATAATATGTACCAGATGTCCTGCTAAGCACTTTACATGTGATCCTCCTTTCAACCCTGGGAGATAGGTGTTATTATTATCTTCATGTCAAAATAGAGGGAAAGCAAGGCAGTGGTGTGCCCAAGTTCAACTACCTATTAACTGAGGTTGAATTTAATTCAAGTCTTTCTGGTTTCTCTTGTAACACTCCATCCAAGAAGGACTGGGTTCAAATTTTTGCTATACAACATATTTGCTGTGTGATTTTGGAGAAGTCATAAGTGTTCAGTGCTTCAAATAACCCTCTAAGACTAAACATTGCAGAGACTATGTTGCATTGGTAGAGGTAGCTTTCATAGTAGAAATTCCAATCTTAGAAATGAGGAATTGGATTTCAAATAGGTTGAGTGACTTCACAAGGGTCACCAAACCAGATCTATAGTTCAGTCCAATCTAATTCAAAACACACTGATTAACTGGGTACCATGCCAAGAACTGGGAATACACGTAATATACTGAAAAAATGTTCCTTTCCTCAAGGAGCTTTCTACTTATTCAGGGAAAAATAAAATAAAAGAAGAAACAAGAAAGGCAGGTAAAGACAGGGTTACCAAGAGGCATCTTGTTTCATAGAACTTACATAGTTCATGGACAAGACTTCTGATTCCAAGTTTCATTTGGTGTCTACTGAATCATGCGTTCGCTCAATTATGGGACCAGGTCTTTGAATTCTCAATATGATCTAACAGAGTTTTGTTTACAGTAGATAATACATATTTGATGAATGAATCAAAGAATGTGCTCCCTCACCTACAACACATTAGATATAAATTAGATATTTGTTAATATGTTTTTATAATGAAACATATTATAGAGTAACAACATGGTATGGTGAAAGAAAGAAAAAAAAAATCTCTGTACCTGGTGGCAAGGGATCTGATTAGTTTTCATAAATAATTTAAACTTTTTTCAGTTCTTTCATTTATTATAAGGGTATTTGTAAAGCATAATATTGTACAATTATGTGAACTAGAATTTAATAAATACCTTTCCATGTTACTATGTCATTAATAGAAAAGACCAGTGAAAATATGGGATAAACATCATACTTGAAATCACATGATCTATATCTGAATTTTACCATTTATAATTTATATAACCTGAGGCAAGCTATTTTAACTCTCTCTCTAGGTCTCAATTTCTTCATTTGCAAAATCAGAATAAAAATAAATCATCTCTAAAGTGATTTTATATCTTTACATCTTTAGATCAATGACATTTCTATCTTTCTTAAAATCATAAGGGGGAAGTGAGGTGATGTGGGAAGAGGGAGGGAAACTCTTAAGGGGTTACAGATGTTAAAGTGTTTTCATTATTAATATTGCACTCTTGACTATGTTCTACACTGAAAATTTCACAGTATATAAACATTGTGGTCTGCCTCTGACCTAAAACACCAAAATCCTAGATTTCCCCTTTGGTGTGATATGTATGAAAAGTTTCTGGAAGCTTTAAAAAGAGAAGGATAAGTTCATTGAAACCTGATAAGGCTTTTTTTGACCTAGAGAAATTGGTGAATTGTAATGCTGCTTTTTCTTTTTGTTTTTGTCTGTAGGGCATTTGTGAGTGTCTCTAGCAACTCTCTGCAATCTTAAGATTTTATTTTTAAAAAGTACATATGAATTCTTCTGTAACATTCATAAATAATGCAAATGTATACTAGCACTGAAATAATATCACATACCAAAACAATAAATTCATGGCTGTTTCTTTCTTGTCTTCTTAAAATTGGATTTCATAAACTTCTTTCTTGAAATACACACTACTGCTGTTTTCACCTATTTTTTTTCACTAATATAAGCTCTAGTCAAGTATTGTGCACCCTTGATTAAATCTTGCCAAATATTATTCTTTAGAAACTGGGTATAACTTATTTTGTTTCTTACAAAACAACTAAAAATCTACTTACATCCTTCAAGGCATTTTTCCTAAAATATAAATTGCTATATTATGTTGAGAAGACTGGAAAGAACCTCTGTTTCATCACTCCTGTAATATTTCTACTTATCTTTAATATGTGTAGGCCTAGATATTCTACTTGATAAAGGTTAGCTTTACATATTTCATAGGCAAATGGAGTCAACAGATAAATGATGGCATCTTAGTTATGAATTGTTTGATGATATAAATGTTTATTTTGTTATGTATTTAATTTAGTAGAGAACCCAATGCATTTTTAGTCAAAAGATATCATTTTCTTTTTTAAATTAATATTATGAGGCAAATTATGGGGTGAGGAAGATAAATATATTGAAAAATTAAATATACCTTTTATAACTCAGAATAACACAGGATTCTTCTATTCAAATCTATCAATTCATGCACACACATTATGGTTGTGTTGGTTGTTGACTTTTGTTCTCAAAGAGCACCAAAATGAAATCTCTATGTTACAATCAAATTATAGAGTGTCTGAGCATGATTGATCAGATCTATAAGAACTCTGAAAGCTCTACCACAACCTAGACACCCTTAGTTCATGTGAACATTTGGGTTGTATTCCATATATGTGTGACTCTTACATATAATTACATATAAACATGCTCAAACTCATAAATACACATATATAACAACTACCCTATCTTTCAAGAATGTTTAAAGAAGAAGATGATGAAAGTCATCATTTTAAAAGTAGACAAAATAGTCAGCATTTTTAGGTATCTATTATGTCCCAGGTATTAATTATTTAGGATATAAATAGAAATCCTATAACTATACGTAAAATAATAAAATGCAAAGTATTTTTGATGGAAGGACACAAGAAGTTTAAAGAACCAGAGAAGGTCTCTTATAGAAGACAGTATTGAGTTCCCTCTTTAGGGAAGGAGGGGGTTACATGTGGCAGAGGTCAGCAGGAAGTTAATTCTCAGAATTTGACAGGGTCACAAAGTACATATATGCAATATGGAGTATTTTGTAAGAGAGGAGCCAGAAGGAGATGTGATGGGAAGGAAAGTCAGGGTTAGGTTGCATTAGACCTTTAAGGCTAAATGGAAAAATTTATATTTTCTTTTGAGACAAGAATAGCCAACTGAGTTGTTTGAATAGGGACATGATATGACCATATCTGGTTTTAAGGAAAAATACTTTGGTATCATGGTTGTAGGAATTCTAATTCTAATTAGATAATCATCTAAGCTAAAGGTAGGAAAAAACTTTGAAAAAACTGTGGTGATTGGTAAAATGGAGCAAAGAGTCTTTGTAGACATTCAGAATTTAGTCCTATATTTCCTAAATTGCTTCAACAGTATAGTAGTCACTATATTAACTAACACCAGATCTTGGCCAACAGAATAGGCCTTCATTAATTCTTATAATAATTTTTTGCTTCTTTCTCTAGATTATTTATGATGCTATACTCTAGAAGTTCTTCATCTTGCCTTAAAATGAAATTCAAGAAAACATTTTTTTTCCTCTTGCATTTCTTTTTTGGAAAAAAGAAAAAAAGTTGGTCACCAAATGACAAGGGATATCCACATGAATTGACTATGATTATTAATTGTATTTTCTAGTCTTTGGAATAAATATATAAATATGACATATATAATTTATATGTATGTTCATATATATCTGTGTGTATGTGTGGAAATATGTGCATATACACAAATGCATATATACATGTGTGTATATGCATGTCCAATTCATTTCTCAAATCTTTCTTTTCTGCTGTTGTTCAAAGAAATTTTTCTGACCATTTCTTCCACTCAGTGAAATCATGAATACATCATAGGGATTTTTAGTAGAGAAGACTAACATAGGCCACATATTTCCTGAAGGTTGTAAATCTATCCTAGCACAAGCCTGAATATATAAATGATGAGGTAGTCCAAAAACCCTCCCTCTGCTCTTGGCCATCTTTGAAATCAGCCATTCCAAACATTTATTGTAAATATGGCAGTAACTTTGGTACATGCTGGGAATACATAAACAAAGACCAAAAAGTTGCCTCTTTCAAGAAATTTACATTCTATCAGGTGATCCATATGTTTTTTTTTGTGACATTCGATCTTTTCTTTACAATAAACTTTTATGCTCTCTCTACCTCCTCTACTCATTTTTCATGCTGTGAAACAAATATCACCTGGAAGAAGATACTAGACACTAAGGTCCTTTCTCTAGCTAAACTACCTAGTATTCCAACATTACTACAGAGAATGCAACTACAAGGCGCTGGCAATGTTGTTAGAATGTCAGGCATACATTTGGCAAAAAAAAAAAAATATGGAGAACTCACCCAGGGCAAGTACTCACAAGGGGGTCAAAAGAAGTTCTCTATTAAGAACTGTAGACTTGATTGGGAGCATGAGGGTGCTGTACTTATGAGGAAGGCAGAATTGAAGCAACTCAAAGGAAATGTGACAACCCTAAGTTTAGAGTACACATGTTCACATGGGTTATTTGTGCCCAACCTGTGATAGAGCATTCTGAGCTCATATTGATCTGATCAACCATAGTTGCAGTAATTTGTCTCAAACATAGTGATGTCATTTTGGTCTTCTTCTACAGGGAAGGACAAGAACCATCCAAGCAATTGCTGACATCCTCTCTGTCACTAATTTCAGAAGTATTAAATCAATCAATTGTTCATGACAGATATTATCCCATCTACTTGTCATAATAAAAGGAGTTGTGAGAAGTTTACACAATCTGAAAATGCTAAATCCAGAATGTAATCATTATGTGGACAATTTTGGTTGCTTTTAATACATAATTATTACTTCTTTTTGCATTTGAATCACTTATAATTTCTGACATATCCTCTGCTTCCCACTTCTCAGAGGGTCATCCCTTATATCAAAGAAGGAAATTGAAAGAAGAGAGAAAATAAAGAAGGAAACTAGCAAAATCTATATAAATACACACATATATCCATATAGGATAATCTTTTTGTACTAGGCGAAAAATAAAATTTATGTATACACAAATTTGAAAATGTCTGGTGCTAGATACTGAGGCACAAACCCATGGATTCTCTAGTTCTGCAGTCAGGAAAAGGACTTTCACATATTACTTCTTTATAATCAATTTTATAGATAATATTTCTGCAACATTCAGTTTTGATTTAAAAGTAAGATTAATTTTCTTTCCACTTACATAGATGTTTGCAATTTAAATATTATTTTTCTGCTTCTGTTTTTTGTAATTTGGCATCAGTCCATGTAAATCTTTGTATTTGTTATCTATGTCATTTCTTACAGCACGGTTGAACAATTACAAAATTTGCATAATCACTTACAAACCAGTGGTTACCTAATTTTTTTCCATTCATTGAGCACCACAGAAAGAATTGGCATACATATTTGGTATATATGAACTCTTTCTTTATGGCAATGCACTCTTTTGGACTAATATACTTAGCTATGGTTTTTCTGAATTTTTTTTTATAAATTGATTACTCAGAATGGTTGAACTAATTCATAACTAGAAACAATGCATTTTTATGCTTATTTTCCACAATACCTCCAACATTTACTCCTTCCATCATTTGTCATATTTATCAATTTGCTTAGAGT
This sequence comes from Macrotis lagotis, assembly GCF_037893015.1. Taxonomy (NCBI): domain Eukaryota; kingdom Metazoa; phylum Chordata; class Mammalia; order Peramelemorphia; family Peramelidae; genus Macrotis; species Macrotis lagotis. Next base: position 196,445,246 of record NC_133658.1, on the reverse strand, counting down.
GAAATGATAACTTCATGGTTGTTATGATTTGTGATTTTCTTTTCAATATTGATTTCAAAAATATATTCTTTGACCACTAATCTATTTGGAAATTGCTTTAAATGTATGTAGTATGTACGTATATACCTATGTATGTATATAAACATATATGTGTACATATATATGCATTTATGATTTTTAATTCTTTAAATAGCATGATTATAAAAAAATAAGATTTTAAATTTTCCCAGTTTTTTCTGACTATAAAAATTGTTTTAGTATAAAATGTTTTCAGGACAACTGAGTATTTCAGTGGATAGATAACTGACCCTGGAGTCAAGAGAATCTGACGTCATAGTTAGTCTTAGATGCCTGCTCACTGTGTGATACTGGGCAAGTCAGAAGTCCAAATTGCCTCCATAAAAAAGACAAAAAGAAAGAAAAAATATTTTAAATTACATACAATTGAAAATATCTGACATATTTTGTGCTTGCCTTTACATCATTTTTCTTCAAGAAAGCATTTTCTAGCTGATCAAAACCAGGAGAACATTATACACACACACACACACACACACACATACACACACACACACACACATATATATATGTATATATATATATGTGTATATATGTGTGTGTATACATACAAAAATACATTTTATATATATATATATATATATATATATTAAAATATTTTACATTGATCTACTGTGAATGACAGCTGTTCTCAGCAAAATGATAATCCAAGACAATTCCAAAGGAAAATTCCTCCAGAGGAAGAAGTGAGAAAGGTTCAATGCAGATTTAAATATTCAGTTTTTACTTTCTGAAATTTTTGTGTATTTTTCCTATTCTTTTGTTGAATCCATTTTATAGATCAATGTTCTATTTTTAAGAAACATCATTTCATTTTGATAATTGTTAATCCATAACATATTTTAAGGTCTGGATTAAGACAAGTGTTTCTTTCTTTAATCTCTTTACAATTCCTTAAGGTAACATTTTTTTTTGTTATTTTTGTTTTTGGCAACATACCATGTTGCATAATGTATGGTCCCTGTCTTATGTATCCTTGATATCCTCTTCCAATAACATTTAATAACATTGATTTCCCTTCTCTAAATTATTCTTGATTGTCCCTGACTATCCCATGTTTTCTCATTTTGGTCTTAATGCCTTTTCTTGTAATAGTTTGAGTAAATCAATTATAATAGTCAAGGGGATGAGATAAATTTTCATTAAATATTTGGTGGGTTGAATTATTATTTGCTCTAAAAGCAAAGATACAAGCATTAAACAATATCATAGATTTGGAGGGCTTGTGTTTTTCCTTGATCATTCAAAGGTCATACATTCTTTATAAACATTCACTAAACAATTGTTAAGAAATCCCATAACTGCATCACTTTGATAAGTTGTGGAAATTCACTCTAAAAGCAATAGTTGCAGTAACCACTAAAGAACAATGATCATCAAATTATCTACAACTAATAAATACTTTGCAGTAATTACACGATCACAACATTACTTTAAATTGCTAGCATGAAGAAGCAATGATCTTTACTCTGATGACAAGAACCATAATAAATTGGAGACTTGGCTTCAGTTCAAGAGTGATGAATTTGAAACTTCCAGAGAAGAGACGGCAGTACAGGAACATATTATCCAACTTTCATTTATCTTATTTTACTGCAAAGAGTAAAATAAAGTATAACATTGCAGGAAACTAGACAACTAAAAGATAACTTAAAAGAAATCATTGAAAATACATTTGAGTTTAAGAAGACAAATTGATTCAGTGGTGAATGGATTATATTACAAACCCTACATATCTCCATTGCAACATAAGATATCTAATGCATTTTAAAAATTATTCAGAAATAAAGTTTGCTGAAAAGTGATAAAAATAAACATGAAATTTTGATGTAGTTTTTAACTTTAGAAAAAAATTCATTGGAGAGGAAAGTGAGTCAAATCTGTTCTCTTCTTGGCTCTAACAATAACCCACTATATAACCAAGTCAATTCTTATCTTGAAGAATCAATTTTCTTATCTGTAAAATTGGCACAATATATTTCAAACACCTTATTTTTTTGCATTTTATTTATTTGCTCATTTGTTTGTCTATTTGTTTATTTTTATTTTCATTCATATGCACATGCATATTTCCAGTTTACAAAATTTGCCTCCACACTCCCTTCCCATCCACCATTCCCAGCAGGAAACAGTCAGGTTAGCATTTTACAAACATATTTTGATAATTATGTTAAAAATATTAATTTTCAGCATGAGGGATTGGTATTAAGGGCAAGAGATACATAAGAGACAATTTTTGTAAAGTGTTTATCAGATTCAGAAGGTTTTTTTTTTTTTCAGTGTGTTTTATTTTGTTTTGTTTTGCTTTTCTTCTTCTGGTTAGTCAATAGCCAGGAAAATATAGTTATCCTAGTTCTCTGGAATGCCACGAGGAGCTGCTTTCATCAAGGTTGTTTATTTCATAATGTTGTTGCTGATGTCCACATTCTTCTCTTTATTCTATTCCCTTTGATCAACAGGAGATTCTGTGAGTCATTTCATGCTTCTCTAGAATCTGACCATTTATGGTTTCATATAGAACAAAGGTATTCCATAATACTATGTACAATAACTTATTTCATCATTTACCAGTTGTTGTGCATCCCTTCAATTCGAAATTCTTTGCCTCTACAAAAAGAGATGATATGAATATTTTGGAACATGGAGGACTTTCCCCATATTTTACAATTTCTTCTATATATACTTAGAATTGGAATTGCTGGGTCAAAGGGTATGAAGTTTCATTTTTGTTTGTTTGTTTCTTTTCTTTTGGTTTTTGCATGGCAAATGGGGTTAAGTGGCTTGCGCAAGGCCACACAGCTAGGCAATTATTAAGTGTCTGAGGTTGGATTTCAATTCAGGTATTCCTTATTCCCAGGTCTGTGCCCTATCCACTGAGCCACCTAGCCACACCAAGGGTATGATGTTTTATTGCTCTTTGGGAATAGCTCCATATTGCTCTCTGGAAAGGTTGGATCCATTCAGAACCCCACCAGAAATGCAGTAATGTCCCAATCCTCCCACAACTTCTCCAACTTTGATTGCTTTCCCTTTTTCCCTCATCTTGGCTAATCTAATAGGTGTGAGATGATAACTCATTGTTCTTTGAATTTGCATTTCTCTAATCAATAGCAATTTGGAGCATTTTTCATATGATTATATGTAGCTTTAATTTCTTCATTTGAAAAACTATCTGTTCATATGCTTTGGCCATTGATCAATTGGGGAATGACTTCTGATCTTATAGATTTGATGAATTTTTCTATATATTTTAGGAATGATACCTTTATCAGAACCCCTAGTTGTGAAGATTGCTTCCCAGTTTTCTGCCTTGCAATTTTAGCAGCATTGATTTTATTACTGCAAAACTTTTTTTATATTAATATAGTCAAAATCATTCATTTTATAGTTTATAATGAGCTCTAATTCTTGCTTGATCATAAATTTATCCCTTTTCCATAGATCAGAGAGATAGAGTATTTTTGGTCTGTTAATTTATTCATGGTAGTGTTCTTTATGTCTAAATCCTGTACCAATTTTGACCTTATTTTTGTATAGGGTGTGAGATGTGGGTCTTTACCTAGTTTTTGCCATAATATTTTCCAGTTTTCCCCCAACAAATTTTTTTGTCAAATAGTGAGTTTCTTATCCCAGAGGCTGATGTATTTGGATTTGTCAAATAGTAGATTACTGTAGTCATTTACTTCAGTTTCTTTTCAACCTATCCTAATCCAATAACCAACTGCTGCTTTATAGTATAGATTTAGATCTCATAGAGGTAAGGCACCTGACTGCTGCTTTATAGTATAGATTTAGATCTCATAGAGGTAAGGCACCTTCCTTTATGTCTTTTGTTTTTCTATTAGTTCCCTTGCATTTCTTTACCTTTTGTTGCTCCAGAAGAATTTTGCTACTATTTTTTTCTATCTCAGTAAAGTAGTTATTTGGTACTTTGATTGGTATGGTAAGGAATAAGCAATTTTATTTGGGTAGAATTGGCATTTTTCTATATTAACTTGACTAACCAAGAACATTTGACATTTTCCCAGTTATTTAGATCTGATTTTATTTGGCTGACAAGTGTTTTATAATTATGTTCATACAGTTTCTGGGAGGTAGATTCCCAAGTATTTAATGTTGTCTAGTTATTTTAAATATTAAAATGCTCTTTTGGTCCATATATGGAAATGTAGATGATTTATGTGGGTTTAATTTATATCCTACTATTTTGTTGAATTTGTTCATTGTTTTAAGGAGTTTTTTCGATGATTTTCTTAGGTTCAGTAAGTACACCATCATATCATCTGCAAAGAGTGAAAGTTTTGCTTCCTCATTGTTGATTCTTATTCTTTTGATTTCTTTTTCTTCTCTTATTATTACTGCTAGCATTCCTAAATCCTATATTGAATAGTAATGGTGATAATGGACATGCTTATTTCACCCATGATTATATTAGAAATGCTTTGAGTTTAATTTGCATTACATAGAATGTTTGTTGATGGTTTTAGATACATACTATTTATTATTTTAAGGAAAACTTCTTTTTTTCCTAAACTTGATTGTGTTTTTTGTTTTTGTTTTTGTTTTTGTTGTCATTGTTGTTTTAGGGTTTTTTTTTGCAAGGTAAACAGGGTTAAGTGGCTTGCCCAAGGCCACACAGCTAGGTAATTATTAAGTGTCTGAGGCTGGATTTGGACTCAGGTACTCCTGACTCCAGGGCCAGTGCTCTATCCACTGTGTCACCTAGCCACCCTGATTGTATTTTTAATAGGAATGGATGTTGTATTTTATCAAAGGATTTTTCAGCATCTATTGAGATATTCATATGATATTTGTTGGTTTTGCTATTGATATATTTAATTATGTTGAATGTTTTCCTAATGTTGCACCATCACTGCCAGTCTGGTATAAATTCAACCTGATCATGGTGTATTATTGTGGTAATACTTTGCTCTAGTCTCATTACTAATATTTTATTTAAGATTTTTGCATCATTAGTGAGATGGGTCTATAATTTTCTTTGTTTTGGTTCTTCCTGGTTTAGGTATCAGCACCATGTTGGTGTCATAAAAAGAGTTTGGCAGAACTCCTTCCTCTTCTATTTTTAAATAGTTTATGTAGAATTGGAATTAATTGTTACTTAAATGCTTGGTAGAATTCACTTGTAAATCAATCTGAACCTGGAGACTTTTCTTAGGGAGTTTATTGATTTATTCTTCAATTTATTTTTCTGAAATGGTGTTATTAAAGCAATTTATTTCCTCTTCTGTTAATCTGGGCAGTTTGTATTTTTTGTAAATATTCATCCATTTCACTCAAGTTATCCAATTTTTTGGCATACAGTTTGGCAAAGTAGCTCCTAATTATCTCTTTAATTTCTTCCTCATTAGTAGTTAGTTCACCCTTTTCATTTTTGATACTGCTTATTATCTTCTCTCTCATATTTTAATCAGATTAACCAGGGTTTTGGCTTTTTCATAAAATCAACTCAGATTTATTTATGAAGTCAATGGTTTTCTTGCTTTCAATTTTATTAATCTCTCCCTTGATTTTCAGACTTTCTAAAATGATATTCAATTGGGAAAGCTTAAAGTGTTCTTTTACTACCTTTTTTTTAGTTGCATACACAATTCATTGATCTCCTCTTTTTCTATTATATATATGTATATATATATATATATATATATATATATATATATAGACATTTAGAGATATAAAGTTCCCCCTCAAAACTGTGTTGCCTGCATCCCTTAAATTTTGGTATGATGTCTCATTATCTTTTTATCTTATATAATTATTGATTATTTCTATTATTTGCTGTTTAATCCAACCAATATTTAATATAGTTGTTTAATTACCAATTAGTTCTTTACATATCTTTCCCTGACTTTTTATTACAAGTAATTTTATTCCATCATGGACTGAGAAGTGTGTGTTTATTATTTCTGCCTTTCTGCATTTGATTATAAGGTTTTTGTGCCCTAGTACATGGTCAATTTTGGTAAAGGTGCCATATGCTGCCAAGAAAAAGTTATATTCTCTTCTCTTCCCTAAGTTTTCTAAGATTTCATTTACCTTCTTAAATTCCTGCTTGTGTAACTCTCTGCTTCAATTGTATTTCTTGTAAACAACATATTGTAAGATTCTGGTTTTTTATCCATTCTGCTATTCATTTCCTTTTTATGCCACAGTTTAACAAATCACATTTACAGTTAAAATTACTAATTCTGTATTTCCCTCCATGCTATCTTTCTCCATTCATATTTTCACTTTTCTTTTCTCATATTGCTTCTCACCATCAACTTACACCTTCCCTTCCCTTTTACCAGGCTCTTCTTCCCTTATCTTTCCTTTTCCCAGCCCTGCCCCTTCCAATTAGATTATGTTACAATTTTAAACCCAAGTTGGAATGTATCTTATTCTCTCACTAGGTTAAATCTGTTTAATAGAATTTACTCAGCATTCACATTCTCCCTTCTTCCCCTCTGAAATTACAAATCTTTCTGGTTCTTGCTTTGGTCTTATTTAATGCGCTAATATTATTCATCAGGTATCATCAATCATACTTTGATTATTTGATTGCTTGATAAGCTCATATTTTTATATTGTTAAAAAGATCTCATCACAGATTGTTTATTTGATTGCTTGATCAGCAGCATTGACTCAGATTGCAAAAATTATAATTATAATCATTTTTTTACCTTATCCCCTTTTCAATTATCTTTCAAGTACACACAGTCCTACTCATAAAGCCAAAATATCATTCAAAGACATATCATTTCTTAAACTATTCATGCCCTTTTACCCAGGCCTATTCTCTCTCTCTCCCACCTTACCTCCCCATTCACCACCCAGAGTACTTATCCACTCTTGATCTAATTAACATTAAGAATCTTAAAGGTCTCTAAGTACTTGGGGGCTCTGGAGGTTTCACCTGATGATCTTACAAATGATTATAAGTTACAGAAACAATGTCTATGAACCTTGCAATTTATGATGCCATCAGTAATTAAGATGTTAAACACTGTGTGACTAAGGTGAATCAAAGGATAATGAGACACTTAAGCTTATAGTTAACACTCCTGTTTTTCTTCAGGGCTTTTTGTCTCAAACATAGTGATTTCATCTTGGACCTCTTCATCTGAGAGATAAGACGCAATTATACCCATATCCTTTAGCTTCATTCTCTTCAATCATATTCTACCCTAAGAGAAGTTAAGTTCTAAAGAATTAGAAGTGTTATATCTTCTCTGTTAGGTTGTATACAAGCTGATGGTCTTTACCAACATTTGTTTTGGGTTTTTTTTGTTTTTTTGTTTTTTCCTTCCCTTTTTCATTTACTTTTTTTAATACAACTCTTCGGTCCTCTATTTGGCAATTGAATTCTCTGTTCAGTTCTGGTCTTTGTGTCAGAAAATTCTGAAAGTATTCTATTTTGTTGGGCATCCATCTTTTTCACTGACAGTATATGCTGAATTTTGCAGGATAGTACATTCTGGGTCATAATACCAGGTCCTTTGTTCTCTGAAATATGCTATTCCAGTTCTTCTGATCCATCAGTGTTGAGGCTGATAGATCCTGTGTGAATCTGATTGTGTTTCTTTTATATATGAATTGTTTTCTTTATTCTGCTTGCAATATTCTCTCCTTTATTTGAGGGTTCTGTAATTTGGTTATTACACCCTTTGGAGTTTTAATCATGGAGTTTCTTTCCAGATGGGTTTTGTGGATTCTTTCAATAGTTATAGTGTTATCTTGCTCTAAGTATATTTGGACAGTTTTCCCTTACAATTTCTTGTATGATGTTTTTCCAGGTTCCTTTGTTGGTCCAGGCTTTCTGGTAGTCCAATGATTCATAGATTGTCTCTCCTGGATATATTTTCTAGGTCATTCATTTTCCTTAAATGGTATTTTAGATTTTCTTCAGTTTTTCAGCCTTTTAATTTTTTTTGATATAATCTTATAGTCTTGTAGATTCATTGGTTTCTATTTGTTAAATTCTAATTTTCAGGATTTTATTTTATTCAATTAGCTTCTGTGTGTCCTTTTCCATTTTGTTATTTTTAACGGAGTTGATTTCTTTGGTCAACTGTTCATAATTTTCCTGCATGACTTTTTCTTTTTTTCGGTTTTTCTTCTTCCTCTCTCTTTGGTTTTTAATTTCTTTTTGTTATTTTTTATTTTTTTAGATTTTTTCAAGGCAATGGGTTTAAGTGGCTTGCCCAAGGCCACACAGCTAGGCAATTATTAAGTGTCTGAGGTCGAATTTGAACCCAGGTATTCCTGACTCCAGGGCCAGTGCTCTATTCACTGAACCACCTAGCCGCCCTTTAAATTCTTTTTTCAAGCTGTTCAAAGAGCTTTTGTATTTGTAGACTGTATTTTGTATTTATAGACTGATTTGATGCTTCCCCTATGCGTGATTTTTCACTGGTTTCTTCTTTAGACATGGCATTGCTGTCATCTTTGTCTGTAAAGTAGTTTTCTATAGTGAGCACTCTTTTTACTTTCTTGTTCATCTTTGTAGTTTAAGTTCTTTTTCCTGGGGTAGAGGGAGTTTAGATCCAAGTTTTTATTTTGCTCAGACTGGGGTCTGATTCCTGGCTTGTGTTTGGCCAATATGTTGCCTATGCAGTACAGGCTTTATCTTTGCAGAGTTTTTATTTCCTCCTTTATTTCCAGGTTTGAACTTAAAACTGGATTGTTCCTAACCTAGTCCTGTCTTTTATCTCAATATTTTCAGTGTTCAAACTTCGTTTGGTGTTGGTATTCTTCCTGCTGGCTTGCTATCTAGCTGCCAGGACCTCTAAAATTGTCATTCTGTCAGGGCCTGGATTGAACTGTGGCTAAAAGCCTCCTGCTTCTTGGACTTTACTTCCCTTTCCCCCCAAAGAGATAGACCTCCACTGAAGATCCCCCACAATGTCTACAGTTGAAAATTTCTTTAATTTTTTTTTTTCTTGGTGGGATCTGTAGTGTGAATGTCAGAGTTAAGGCTTCCTCTATCTTCTCTAGAGCTTTTCCCTAGCATGTTAACTTTGCATGGCCATCTTGGTTCCACCCGCAAAGTTCTTTTCAAACCTCTTATATTGTTCCTGTGATAAAAGCACTCCTGACTTTTAAACACTACATAAGTATGTCATCTTCCTGACTATTATTTTCTTATTTTTCCTTTAAGTAAAACCAACTATAAATAAAACATTTGTGAGGAAGAGAGGAAAGAGGAGAGGAAAGGAGAAAAAGATGTGAGGGCAGAACAGGACAACACAGAAGAGGATATTAGAGAAAAGGAGAGAAAAATGATAGATTTCTTTGCATTGCATCTGTTTTTTCTGAGAAGCAGAGGGAAAAAAGATCATGGTAAATAAAGTAGAGTTGGTGTTATTGTAATCATTAGGAAAAAGATTAGCTAAGAAGCAAAAGCAGAAAAAGAAGAAAAAAGTTTCTTTCTATGGAAACTGAGTTCATATCCATAAACAATTTGCTTTCACCATGCCCTCAAGACATGACTTAAATAAGATGTTCTACAATTTTTTCTGCAATTTGTTTCAAGCTTGCTGTTACACAATTTTCAGTTTCATTTTTCTTACTTTTATGAAGGTAAAGAGATAAAAAAAAGAATGTTTATCATTTGCCTTCCTGCAGCGTTGAGGCACATTTTCCACAAATATTAAGGATCATTGACACTAGCTCAGCAATAATCTGTGCCAGATCCATCAGTATGCCTCCAAATTCATAATAAAATAGGTCTAAAAAATCTGGAAATGACCTTTGAGATCATTTAGTCTATTTAGTTCATTTTATACATTAGGATACTATCTCTGGAAAGAAACGAACCTGGCAAGATTATAAACATAGATACATACAAAACTGGAATGGTACCAAAAGTCTTCTCTTTTTTTTTAGGTTTTTGCAAGGCACATGGGGTTAAGTGGCTTGCCCAAGGCCACAGAACTAGGTAATTATTAAGTGTCTGAGACTGGATTTGAACCCAAGTACTCCTGACTCCAGGGCCGGTGCTTTATCTACTAGGCCACCTAGCTGCCCCAAGTCTTCTTTTTTTAAGGTTGATATTTTTTCCAATGTGTGTATGTGGGTGGGCTGGAGGAGAGTACAGTGAAGAAGAGTTGTAATTGGTATATGACATATAATTGTAAAACAGATATTCAAGATAATTCTGATTCTACCAGCAATTGCCTATTATGAAAAGAAAAATTAAGTAGACATTAATTATAATAGTTTTTGAGTTACTGTCATTTTTAATTTTGATGAGGTAGTGTAGACAATTCAGAATCATAGTAACTGAAAATTCTGAGCTAAATAGGCAAACAAAAATGAGCTTCAAAATAATAAATTAGACTAGAAATGGAATGTACTACTCTGTTGAGGTCCCTCTTGACTCTGTGATTCTTTGAATTTATTTTCATTTGCAATCAATTTGATTTCTTTAAACAGGTGATAGATTCTTACCTTTAGAAACAATTCTCTTGCTTAGAATTCTATAGTGAGAAAACTCAGTCCTAGATCATTATTTGTCCATTACTGTTGAAAGGTACTTCAATAATCCAACTGAATTTCTGGTTGAATACACACTATGTATTATTCCATGTAGTGCTAGAATGGTTAAAATGCATACACATTTTATGAGAAAAGTACTTCTGAAAAGATTACCTGCTGAAGAAGAAAAAAGCATTTTTCTTTGTGATTTAAAGAAAAAAAAAGATATTTTAAAATATTGATTTTATGCCACCTGAGAGCTTCTGTTTTTTCATATAATATAGCACATGAAAGTGGAAATAAATTGGTTATATGTTACTCTTTTTATTTTTAAATTAGACAATTATATCGAGTTATTCTCAGCAATCTGAACACGTAATTTTACTACAATGTCATCCATGATGCTATATACTACTCTATTTCCATCCTCTAAAACTCCCTATCCATCTCCCCTATCTATCTTCTATTATTGGAATTGTTATTAATTTGTGTAAAGGTATATCATTTACTCTTCTTAGATCTTCATTCACCATCTGCAACCCCATATTTCCCTATTCCTCATTCCCACATATATGTACTTTTCCCACTAATTAAAATGCAAACTCTTGAAAGACAGGGTCTGTTTAACTTTCATCACTTCATGTTTAGTGCTAAATATTGTTCAGGATACATAGAGCTGAATGTATGTCAGTTTGTCATTCATAAATTCAAACTCAAATGAAAAGTAACCATGATGGCATTCAGTCAAAAAGTCAATCCCAAATATAGTTTCATTATCATCAAATCAACTAAAGGACACATGTGTTTTGTTTGTTTGTTTGTTTTTTGCAATTGAATGGAGTTAAGTGATTTGTCCAAGATCACACAGCTAGGTAATTATTAAGTATTTGAGGCCACATTTGAACTCAGGTCCTCCTGATTCTAGGGCAATGCTCTATCCACTGTGCCACCTAGCTGCCCCAACAAAGTTATTTTGAATGGATATAACTTACTTGTAAAACTTATGGTGGGGTGGCTAGGTGGCATAATGGATAAAGCACCAGCCCTGAAGTCAGGAGTACCTGGATTCAAATGCGATCTTAGACATTTAATAATTACCTAGCTGTGTGGCCTTGGGCAAGCCACTTAACCCCATTTGCCTTGCAAAAAAACCTAAAAAAAAGTTTATGGTAACATTTTTGGATTAAATGATGCAAAAAGAATATATTGTGTGTGGAGACATTCTTTCTTTGACACCATTGCTCATGATGCATCTGTCACTGAATGCATATATCCAAGTAAATACATTGAAGCACATGAAGGTAAGTACATTGACTGGTAAAAAAGAATATGCAAATCAATATCTGGAATAGATCCTAAAGTAATCTAGAATAAATCCATCATGTTTCAGATAAGGAATATATGACCTGAGGAGGTAAAGTTACTTACTTTAAAATAACAAAGTTAAGAGTCTTCAGAATTGGAACTTGGAGACTTGAATTAATACTCTCTTTACTATACCAAATTTATTCTTAAAATGATATAGCTATATATAATTATATATATATATATAAATATATATAAATATTTTTTAACTAGTCTTGGTGGTATATCAATCCATTTCTTCCTGACTCAAAGCTCTCACACAAAGCTTGTATCTGCATTTATGGACTTTATGTCAAGCTGCATGTACATTTAAGAATTAGGGATTTCTAATGTTATTGATTCTTTTGGAAAGCTATGTACTATTGAAAATTTAATTAGCAATTTGATAGCATATTTATAATTGTGGTAGAATCTCTGTTCTTTTATTTTATGCTAATTTTGTCAGGAACTGTGATGAAAATGGATGTTATCTCATTATTTTAATGATAATGCAGCCCCTTTGTGGGACCAAGATTTGACCAAGACTCACTAAAATAGTGTTTCTTGCAGTTAAAAAATTAGGTTCCCTATAATTTCTACTGTCAGACATCAGAGTATGCAATTATCTAAAATAAAAACCTCTAATGCAAAAATTAGAATAAAAGATCTGGCCAGTGAATTTACAATGAAAAATATGTCCCTGCTCACCTAATATTTATTGTTTAATTATTTACTTACTTGAGACATAAGGAGGCTTTCTTGTTGAGACATAGTGGGGATTAAGTAAGATAATATCTTTCAAAATATACTGTCAAATTTGAACCCAGAACTCCAAAACTTAGTCCAAACTAAATTCAAATGTAATTGGGAACTATATTTCAATTGATAAAATATAATTCAATATATGTTAAGTTAGTTGTGTTTTTTAAGTAAATATCCAAGTGTCAAGAATCAATTTCCATTTGAATTTGACACTATTGCTGTAGATATTATATTTCAACATATACATAATTTCCCCACTGTCTTCAGGATAAAATTAATATTCTAAAAAGAAAGGAGTTAAAGATCCTCACAATGAGACACCAATATGTTTTTCCAGTCCAATCATGCACTAATCCAATCACCAACACCACTCCAAAGCATTTTCATACAACGATATTGTACATATTGTACTTAACAAACTCACCTATTTGTTATTTTCCAAACATGACATTGTATATACAACTTCCATGTCCTTACATAGGCTGTCCCCTAGGTCTGGAATACTTCTCATTCGTGCCATTTGAAATCTTAACTCATTTAAAGACTTACCTTACCTTGCTTCAAGATTCTTTTCCTGTTTTCTTGATTATTAATACCTAAGTCACTAAATATTTAATATTTGCACTTATGTTACATAAACAATTTATTCTCCAAGTAGGAAGTAAATTATGTGAGAGAAGGGATTCTTATTTTTGTATCGCTGTTTTTTATGATGGTTCCTGGAATAGAGAAAATGCTTTAAAGATGACTGGTGGTTGGTTGAAATGTGCTTCTTTTCAGTAGTTAAAATACTACATTGATGTAAGTCTTTCTTATTTTTCCATTTCATATATACATATATGCAAAATATGTATATCCAGAAAGATGATTAGAATATGAGAAAATTTGCAGAATGGATCAATATTTTTTTCCATTCCATTTATTTAATTAAGTAAGTATTCATGAAGAATATAATACATCCTTCAGGATGCAAAGATTAAAGTGAAAAATAGCTTCTTCTCTCAGGAAGTTTACTGTCTAATGAGGAACACAAAATTTAGACAGGAAAATAAGCCTAAGATAACTTGAGAAGAAATAGAGATACTATATCAAAAAACACTTCTTAATGAAGATGACTTGATCTGAACTGTTAATTACCTTAGTTAAAAAAAATCCAAGGTCCCCCCACTGCAGCATCCAGGGTCATCTCCAATTGATATATATATATATTTCCACTGAACCAAAATGGTTCCAGAGGAAACAATGAGACTGATGACTTTGCTCAGCCTTCCCTCTCTTAAATCCAATTACCTTGTCTGTCATCATATCACTTCCCTATTATCCTCTTTGAAAATGAAGGACAAGCAATACTAACAACAGTGAAGTTCAGCTAAGGATCCTAAGAGCCAGAAGTAAGAAAAGAGTCTCTTTTAGGTCATACACACACAAACACACGCAGAAACACACACACACACAGATAGACAAATATATATATATATGCATATGTATATATACATATATAACATATCCCACACACATATGTATATGTATTCACACACATATGTAATTTCACTATATATGTATATAGACAAGTAACAATAGCAAAAAATATGAGAAATATATTCCAAACTTTCCTTCACCATTAGCTCAATCTGTGATCCCAGCACCAAATTAAAGTATTTTGTCTTTCTGTAGTGATGTTATTATACTATAGGGTAATAGCACCTAAAGTATGAAGCAATATGATCTTGTTTCCAGCTTAGACATAAGATCAAGGAGGTTAAAATGAGATGAACCATAGCTCATAGTTTAAGTAATCAGTCCTCAATGGGTTTAAGAAGCCAAGGGGAAAGCATGACTGTTAATTCAGAGAGTTCTATTCAAATAAAAGTCAAAGATATTTTCTTATAAAGGATAACATTTTATAGAATTATTATTTCTTATACATATGTCTAAAGCTATATTCACATATATATTTTATGAATTTTAGAAAATTAATGAATGGATAAAACTCACAGGGGGCAATATGAGAAATAAGTATAAAGAACTTTGCAAATTCGGAGCCCCAGTTAAAAAAGAAGTCCAGGATAGTTTTAATAATCTCGTGCTTTGATAATGTAAAATGCAAGCAACTGCATTCAAAGTTCAGCTTTCAGATGAATGTATGGAAGAAACTCAATTTCTATCAAACTATGTCTGTATAGGTTACTCACACAAGTCACTGTTCAATCTTCTCCCATTCACCTGTCTGTAGCATTAATAATTATATACTTGGAAAAGAACCAAATTATGAAATAGGGACTAGGCTTTTTTTCAATGCTTTTGAAGTAATGTCTAGCATTTAATGGACAGAATAGGAACACTAATTGTGGACCCTGAATGATCACCAGTATAAATCATTTTCATTGTTGTCAACACATAATATTACATTTTTTCTTTTTTATTTATCAAAAAAAGATTGTGGATGAAATTTACCATCCTTTTGATGATGATTTATTGAAAAATATATGGATATCAAGTAGTTTTTCTTCTTGTTTTTTATACTCACACCTATTAAATTAGTGGTATTTGCTTTGTGTTCAAGTTGTATTTTTTTACTTTCAAAGTAAAATAATTTCTTATTTGGTAATACAAACTAAAAGATCTCTTTAGACATAAGTTATTATATATTTTGAGATAATCTATACATTCATTTAAAGAAAAAAATCAATTGCTTAATTTAAATGACTTCTTATAAAATATTAGCTGTCTTAAAAATTTTATATCTCAATTATACAAAATATATTTAGGGGAAAGTGGTAAATTTAACAATCCTATGTTCTTTTTAAATGTCCTTTTTCTATCATAAATAACCTTATTTATTAGGTGGTACAGTAGATACAGCACTGAACCTACACCATGAAGACCTGAGTTCTATTTTACCTTTGAACATTCACTAGCTATATGATTCTGGGAAAGTCACTTAACTTCTTTCTGCCTCAGTATTCTTATCTTTAAAACTGTTATAAGATTAGCACCTACCACTCAGGTATGTTGTAAGAATAAAATTGTTGTAAAAAAATGTAAAACAGCCAAGTGCAATACAGATGCTCACATCTGGTTTGCTCTAGACACTATTGTTTTGAATATAATCTTGGTTTACTCCTAACTTGATGTTACAATTCACTTAAGATACAATTGAAGCTTTCATCATCACTGTAGCAGCTGCTACAAAACTTAACTAAAACTATTTTTCTCTTATCCAGAAACTGCAGGCATCAGAAATAGATGAGAATAAGAGCAGTTTTAGATGTCTTAGGTTTTCAACTCCAAAATAATAAGAATATTAAAATCTTTGCTATCTCAACCAATTTATGCAAACCAAAATAGCAAGAATTGAATGACTTTTTAAAAGGTGATTTTCTTTTTCACTGTAACTTAAAATTGAGGACATGCAACTATTTTATTTTTTTGATAGAATTTGTGAGTTGTCTATTTTTCCAATCAGATAAAATTTCACACAAAATAGAAGGGTAATCTTTATACTTCCATTTCTGTAAATATTCTACTCCTAATTTTGAATTGAAAACATTACACAGTTCCTAGCAAACAATAAGTGCTCATTAAAAATATCATAAATAAAATAAAATGGAGAAAGCATGACATAGAGTCACAGAATCTGTGATAGAATTTGCTTTCTGCAATTTTCTCTATTTTTGTAGTCTTGTACAAGTCATATTTCTTTTCTGAATCTCAATTTCCTCGTCTACTACATAATAAAAGAATTTTTGTACTAAATGATTACAAAGTACACTTAAGGCACTTTAAAATATTTGCTTCCTAATGTATGAAGAGAACTTTAAGTATGTTTAAAAATAATTCAAGCTTTTAACAATTCCTTTACTTCTTACTATGAGTCATTCCCTTGGAGAATATTGTAATAGACTACATTTTACGGAGATATCATATCTATATTAGTCACATCTTAAACACATATAGAAAGATATATAGTTTCTTCACAATTTGTTCATGAAAAGTGGCAAGTTCTTCTTATTCATTATCTTTATTCATTAGTGAAAGTAATAATTTCTATGAACAGTTAAATTTAATCTAATGCAATTGTGTACTTCTTTTGCTTACCATTTCAACAAATATTAACTCAGAAGTTATGCGTGTAGCTTTGTACATTTTGAGAGGCAAAGAAATGTATAGTGTATAACCCAAACACTACACCAAACTAAGGTCAAAATGGGTATAGGTTTTAGACACACCACAGGTGAATTAAGGAAACAAGAAATCATCTACCTGTATGATCTATGGAAAAGTTTATGACCAAACAAGAGATAGAGAATATTATCAATTACAAAAAGGGTTATTTTGGCTACATTAAATTTAAAAGATTTGCCCAAAACAAACCAACACAGTCAAGATTGGAAAGAACACAGAAAAGTGGTAAACAATTTTCAAGACTAGTGTTTCTGATAGAAGATCATTTCTAAACTACTTAGAAAACTGAAACAAATTTATAGGAATACAAGTCGTTTCCCAATTGATAAATGGTCAAAGGATATGAAAAGGCAGTTCTCAGATGAGGAAATTAAAGCTATTTATAGTCACACAAAAATACTCTAAATCATTATTAATTACAGAAATGCATTTTAAAAACTCTGAGGTACCACCTAATATCTATCAGATTGGCCAACATGACTAAAAAGGAAAATGATCAATGCTGAAGAGGATTTGAGAAAACTGGGACACTAATGCATTGTGGGTGGAGTTATGAATGGAAGAATAATTTGAAATTACAGCCAAAGGATGATAAAATTGTGTATACCCTTTGATACAATAATACCACTATATCTGGGTCTGTTTCTGAAAGAGATCACAAGAAAAGGGTAAGAAACCACATATACAAAAAATAGTGGCAAAAATTGAAAAATGAGAGATGCTTATCAATTGTAGAATGAACAAATTGTGGCATATGAATGTGATAAAATACATAAATACATAAAATACATTTCTATAAGAAATCATGAGGGAAAGAACTTCAGAATAGCCTGGAAAGACTTGCATGAACTGATGCAATGAGTTGTAATCATTGTACTGAATGAGTGAAATGACGTGTACCAAAAAAATTATACACACTAACAGCAATCTTGGATGATGATCAATTATGATGGAGTTACACATTTCAGCAGTATTATCATCAAAGACAATTCTGAAAGACTTGTGATAGAAAAATAATATTCCATATTTAGAGAAGGAACTTAAATGTAGACCAAAGCTTTCTATTTTCAATTTTTAAGTTGTATTATGTATTATGTTTTTGTTCTCTTTAATGTTTCTTTTCACTTGGATTTGAATCTCCTTTCAAAATATGTTTAATATTGATCTATGTTTTGCATGTCTATACATGTACAGCTTATATTAGATTGTTTTCAGTTGAAAGGAAGAGGAAAGGGATGGAGGGAAACAGAACAATGTTAAACTTAAAAGCTTACAGGAAAAAAATGATTTTTGAAGACTATCATTGCATTGGTTGGAAAAAATAAATAAATAAAATATTTTAAAAAGAAATTCATCATGAGCTGCAGGACATTAGAAAAGCCTGTAATGACTTCCATGAATGTATGCAGAATGAAATGAGCAGTACCAGAACATTGTGCACATTAACAGCAACACTGTGAGATGAAACTACTATTTTTGGATGCAGTTCCTCTCAAAAGTTCAGTTATCAAAGACAAGTCTGGGGGGCATTTTAAAGAAATGACATGCAGGGGAGGCTATGTGATGCAGTGGATAGAGCACTGACCCTGGAGTTCAAATCTGGCCTCAGACATTTAATAATTACCTAGCTATGTGGCCTTGGGCAAGCCACTTAACCCAATTTGCCATGCAAAAACCTAAAAACCATCCGTATGCAGGAAAAAATAGAAATAAAAACAAAAACAAAATTAAAACCAATGAAGTTTGCATTCAGAAAAAAAATCATACTATGATCACTTTTGATAGTTTTTAATTTTTTCTTTCTTTTGCATTTTTTTATCCCTTATTTCTAAGTTGTCTTTCACAACATGACTAATGTAGAAATACATTAAATGCAATTGTGTATGTACAACCTTTATCAGATTGTTAGCTGTTGGGAGCCAGGGTCTCTAAGCTGTTTGACACAGTCACAGCAAGAAGACTCAAGGCAGTCACCCTGCCTGATGGAACAACGTTTCCTTCTTCCATATATATATATATATATATATATATATATATATATATATATATATTTCATGCATAGCAATATTTATAGGTTTATTATTGATTACAATATTTACTCACCCTAATACTGGAATGATTATAAAGGAAGGATTTCAGAAAAAAATTCCTTGAATAAAACAGATTGTAAACTCTGTCCAAATTTAACAGGACTGCCTCTCTCTGAGGCATACAAAAGACTTCAACATTATGAAATCTCTGGAAAACCCAGCACTGGGAATTCCAAGGAGATGCCAGAATATATACGGGGAAAAGAGATACAAGATGGGTCAGATGAAATTCCAGGGAAATTAATAGTCCCCTCCCTTACCATACACAGAAATATATGAAAAAAGATGGTGAGAAAATAGTTAGTATAGGTGATTGATATGTGAACTCCAGCAGCCTTAGTTTCATGGGAAAGAATAAAAAGTCACAGAAACTATGGCTTCTACCAACAAGGCCAGAAAGAAAAATTGATTATTGTAAGAGTTAACGGATGGGTGGACAAGCATAAAGACCTTCACTATACACTGTTAAGGAAGTGTATTGAAAAACATTACCTACACAAAAAATATAAAATCTTTCCATTAAAAGAATTGCTTAATTAATAACTTTAAATGAATTAACGATTATACAATGTAGTAACAAATAAGGTAACAGACAGGTTAAGGTCATCATGGTCTGAGTAGGGATAAGAAATCAATTAACTATATGATTATTACTTAAACTTGTAATCACATGACAAAAACTTGTAACCATATGAACTATATGATTGATGATGAAAATTGTACACTCTGGTAACCAAGGAAATGATCTCAGCTTGCTTGCTTGAAACATACATGATTCTGAAACTATAAAAATAAATCCAAGCAGCTGACAGGCAGTCAACCTGCTCCTGCCTTTACCCACTTGTTGACTGAACTCATTTCGCAGACTCTATCCCTCCTGTCAGGTTCCAAGGACTCCGCAGTGAGCTTGCATGGGAAAAGTTAAATTAAAAATGACAAAAAAATATCCTCAAGTGCCTAATAACAACATAGAGAGATAATATACACAATTAGAGTTTGAAACATGATTTGGGGCAAAATTCACTAGCAGTCAGGAAAGGCTTTAAGGCCTGCAGAAGAAGATACTGTAGCTGAGTTATGAGAGAAACAAGAGATCCTGAGTCATTTTAGAGGAAGAATGTAATTGAGGAAAGATGGTAAAGAAAAGGCAGGTGCTTATCTAAGATATCTTTTAAACCTCATCAAAACCTTTACATAGGGGCCGCTACGTGGCACAGTGGATAAAACACCAGCCCTGGAGTCAGGAGTACCTGAGTTCAAATCCGGCCTCAGACACTTAATAATTGCCTAGCTGTGTGGCCTTGGGTAAGCCACTTAACCCCATTTGCCTTGCAAAAACCTTAAAAAAACCTTTACATAGTGACTAAAAATAGATTCTACTGTGGCAGAATCCACAAAACAATGGAATGGAATATGTTCAAGTTCAAGACAACTTAAAAGGTCAACAAGAAAGAGATGTTGCATGAGAGAGAACACATCCCAGAGCAGGCCACATTATATCAAACTAGGCTCCACTAAAACAGGAGCAGGACTTAGGGGTTACTGAACGACTAGCATAACTATAACTCTCAGTCCAAGAGGGTAAGGCAGTGAGACAAGTGATCCGAAGGGGATTATAGGGATTATTTTGATGGCACCTAGGGCAGGATTCTGTTTCATTGCTCATACTTAAATCTGGGTCACATTTCTGAGTCTCAGGTAGAGCACTAGCACACCAAAATCTGAAGTCTCAAGGAGCAGATCTTGTCGGAGGAGGGGGCAGATGTAAAAAGTTCCTGTTCTTTCTATCTGACCAGAGCAGGAGCATAACCAACATACCTTTCCCAACATTGTATTTATTATCTTGGAAGAATTGAAAATTTATGTCTCCAGAATTACCTATGGAAACTACTGCCAAAAAACTTGAATCATAAGACAATGTATCCTGCACTCTGAAAACAGAGTTCCCCTTAAGCATGTAGTAGAAAATCAAGAAATAGACTCCAAAATGAGCAAAGAGCAGAAAAAAATTTTGATGATCAAACGTTTTCATGATGAAAGGGAAGATCAAAGCATAAACTCAGATGTGACTATTTTACTAGGTACTTACAGGTTTTTAATACCATAGGGGCAGAGGGTGGGAACCCACTTAGAAGGGTTGGACATAAAAAAGATTAGGAAGTGATTTTACCTTAATCCATAATTTATTTAAGGAGAATTTAAATTTCATGGTTGGGGAACTAAAGGGGAGGGGGAGTATGAGAGATGATGCTTTGGGGGGATGGGATAAATGCTTCATGAATTGCATGAGGCTCATGAGGATTGTATGTCTATGAAGGGTCCATGAAAATGTTAAAGTATAAAGTGATTATAATTTGATGTGATTCATGACTCTTGAGAAGTGTGTTTCTAAAGAAACAGAAGAGCGGGGCGGCTAGGTGGCACAGTGGATAAAGCACTGGCCCTGGAGTCAGGAGTACCTGGGTTCAAATTGGGTCTCAGACCATTAATAATTACCTAGCCATGTGGCCATGGGCAAGCCACTTAACCCCATTGCTGTGCAAAAACCTAAAAAACAACAACAATAACAAAAAAAAACAGAAGAGGGGAGGGACCTGAATGATTATGAGGTAATGCTGTTTCTCAAGCAATCAAGCTATCAATCAACACATGATTGTACTTTGACTGATAGCACTTTTAGCTTATCAGGAAATCAACCAATCAATTAATCAAGTTTTGATTGACAGTACTTTGATTGATAGTCCATCCATCAGTTCAGATAAAGGGAGCATAATTTGATAAAAGGGATGTAAGTGCAACTTGGTGTTAAAAGAAAACAACATAAAAAGGAGAAGGCCAGGCATTTGTGGATAGATAACAACAGATGAAGAGGCACAAAGATATATTAAGGTAGCAGGAAAGAAGGGAGGATGTGAATCTAAATTAAACCTATTCAACAGATTTAACTCAGAGAAGGAATCCAAGACATCTCCAGTTAGGTTTAAAAATCTATCCTACTCTGCAGGTAAGTGGAACAGGGAAGAGAAAGAAAGGGGAAGAAGGAACAGATAAACGGGAAGATAAAGGTATAAGTGAAAATAAACTGAAACTTAAAATTTAATAGGAAAGTTAAAGAGGAAAGGGAGTAAAACATTGCTGAGAAAGAATAAGAGGAAAGGAAAGAGAAAAGTATAAATGGGGAAAGATATTGAGGGAAATACAGAATTAGTCATCTCAAGTGAAAATGTGAATGGAATGAACTCTCTCATAAAACAGAAGTTAATAACAAAATGCATTAAAAACCAAAATGCTATAATATGTTCTTATCAAGAAATACACTTGAAGCAGAGAAATACATACAGGATTAAAGATAAAAAGCTGGAGCAAAATGTGTTATGCTTCAGACAATGCAAAAAAAAAAAATCAGGAACAGAGGGGCAGCTAGGTGGCACAGTGGATAGAGCACCAGCCCTGGAGTCAGGAGTACCTGAGTTCAAATCTGGCCTCAGACACTTAATAATTACCTAGTTGTGTGGTCTTTGGCAAGTTACTTAACCCCATTGACTTGCAAAGAAAAATCAGGAATGGGGATCGTGATCTCAGAAAAAAGCAAAAGGAAAAATAGATCCCATAAGGAAGGAACCTACATCTTCTTAAAAAACAACACAGGCAATGAAGCTTTATTATTATTATTATTATTATTATATATGCATATAGAGGTTATAGCATTTAAATTGTTTGAAGAGAAGCTGAAGGAAGGACAAGGAGACATAGATAAACAAAACTTTAATAATGGGGGAATCTCCGTAGAGGCCAACTTCTGTGGAGTTGAAATGCAGATGTCCCTGCAGTAAAGGTTGCTAGAGATCAAACATGCATTCTTGCTCATTAAAAGTAATGGTTGGCTTATAAATGAACCTTATCCTAAACATCTGTTGAGCTCAAGGTGTAGTGGAGAAAATTCTGATAAGAAAGTCTACAGAGTTCAAAACAAAAATATTGTAAATTCAACCAGGGAAATAATGCAGCTGAATTTTGTCCGACCTGTCATGTCTGTCATAAGTTTTCTTATAAGAGTATAGATATTCAACAATAAAGTTAAAAAAGAGTTATTCACAACATTAAGTTCTTTGTTACTTTTTCTTCAACCTGGTTCTCATCAATTCCGAGGCCCACAAGGGACCGACTGGCCACATTTGGCACTTGAACAGGTATGCCTGCATTCCAACTCCACAGAAGCTGGCCCTCTACAAACCTAAATCTCCCTCTCTCAGAACTAGATAAATCTTACAACAAAATAAACAAGAAGGAAGTTAATAAGGTGAATAAAATCTTTGAAAACTTAGATATGATAGAACTCTGGAAAAAAACTAAATGGAAAGAAAAAAACCTACCATTTTCTCTACAGTACATTGCACCCATATAAAAATCTACCATATCCCAGGGCATAAACACCATACAATCAAATGCAAAAAGGTAGAAATAATAAATGCACACTTTTAGATCATGATGCAATAAAAATTACATATATTAAAGGGTCATGGAATGAAAAAAAAACTGAAATCAATTGAAAACTAAATAACTTAATATTAATTAGCAAGCAGCTCAAACAGCAAAACCATGAAATAATAAATCATTTCATCCAAGAAAATGATAAATGAAAATTTAAATGATGTAGTCAAGGCAGATTTAAGGGGAAATGTTATATCTCTAAATATTTATATGAATAAAATAAAGAGGAGATCAATGAATTGGGTATGCAACTAAAAAAGCTAGAAAAAGAATAAATGAAAGATCATCAATTAAATACCATATTAGAAAATCTGAAAATCGAAGAAAATTAGACAAATGTGACACAAATTAGACAAATGTGACACAAATGTGACATAAATTAACAAACCAAGAAATACTCTATCAAATCTATGGAAAGGAGACAAATTTAAGACCAAACAAGAAATAGAGAACATTAAAAAGGTTTTGCACTAATAAAAATCAATGCTGCCAAAATTAGAAGGAAATCAGAAAACTGGGAAACAATCTTCACAACTAGGAAATCTGAAAAAAAAAAGTTTCATTCCTAATATATATATATATATATATATATATATATATATATATATATATATATATATAGAAAGAGAGAGAGAGAGAGAGAGAGAATTTCATCAAATTTGTAAAATTTGTAAGATTGCGAGTCATTTCCCAATTGATAAATGATCAAAGGTTATGAATAGACAGTTTTCTAATGAAAAAATTGAAGCTATAAATAATCATATGAAAAAATGTTCCAAACCATTATTGATTAAGGAAATGCAAATTGAAACAACTATAAGGTATCACCTCACACCTAACAAATTGACTAAGAAGAGAAAAACAGGAAAGTGATCAATGATTGAAAGGTTGTGGGAGGATTGGGACATTAATGCATTGTTGGTGGAGTTGTGAAGTGATACAATAATTTTGGAAAGCAATATGACCTATGCCCAAAGAGCAATAACACTTTTCATACCTTTTGACCCAGCAATTCCAATTCTAGGCCTATATTAAGAAGAAATAAAAAAAATGGGAAAAGTTCCACATTTACAAAATATTAATAGCAGCTCTTTTTCTAAAGAATTGGAGATTGAGGGGAACACATCAATTGGGGAATGGCTAAGTAATTTAGGGTACATGAATACTATGTAATATTATTGTTCTGTAAGAAACTCTAGAGAAGCATAGAATGAGATATAGGATCTCATGCTGAGCTAAGGGGACAGAGTCAAGAGAACAATGTAGACTTTAAGGAGGTGATCAACCTTGATGGAAGCTGATCCTCTCAGCAGTTCAGAGAGCTGGGACAACCATATTAGACCAGCTATGGACAATGCTATCCACATCCAGAGGACCAAAAAAAACCCCAATATAAATAAAAGAAAACCCTTCAGTATCTGATGAACACCTTATAAAAATTATCTCTTCACTTAATATTTATTTTTGCATATTTAAAATGACTAATCTTTAAATAAGTTTATTAAAAATGTGAATGTATAATGTTAAATATTCACTGCTGAGGGGAGCAGGGGTGGGAAGGGAGGGTGGAACGAAATTTTGTAACTTAAACTAAATATACATATATATATATATATATATACATATGAATGTATACTGAAAAAACTTTCAATACATGTATTTGGAAAAATAAAATTTTAACAAAAAAGAAAAAAAGAAAATCAAGGAAGTGATTCATAAACTTGGAAGCAAAATAATCATTGATCTCATATATAAAACTGAGTTGGTTTCACAAAAATAATTAATAAAAGAGACAAATCTTTGATGAAGTTGGTTTAACAAAAGAAAAAAGAAAACCAAATTATCAGTATCAAAATTGAAAAGGGTAAGCTCAACACCAATGAGGAGGAATTAAAGAACCAAATCTGAATCATTTTGTGAAACTTTATGCCAGTGTAATGGATGATATTTACAAAAAATAAAAATTGCCCAGATTAACAGAAATGGAAATAAAATTGAAGATACCATCAATAAACTGCCTAAGAAAAAGTCTCCAGGTTCAGATGGATTTACAAGTGAATTCTACCAAATATTCTAACCAAAAAACCCTACAAAATTTGATTGAATATTAAATTCACTTTTTAAAAATTTCTCTTTTGTATTTCCTTCCTATCTCATGGATTTCTTTCCTTTCTCTTAAACTTAATTCCTCATACCAAAAATGATTAATCTGTAAACATGTATGCATAATATTCAGCAGACTTTTCACTACTAAGGGATGGGGGTGAGAATGGAAGGTGGAAGGAAATTATGTAACTTTAAAATATGTATGTGTATGTAGTTGAATGTTAAAAAAATTTCATAATATGTAATTGGAAAAAATAAACATAAATTGAAAAAACTCAGAAAAAATCAAAATTATTGTAGCCAAAGCCTAAAAGAAAACTATTAATTGGTTTTAGGCAATGGACCTGAGTGGAAGAGCTCAAAAAGAATTTTCTCTTTGTAAAAATGCAATTTTCTTTTATTTTTTCCTAATTACCTGCAATTATAGTTTTCAATATTCCTTTTTTTAACTTTTGAGTTCCACATATTTTTCTTCCTCCCTTCTCTCCCCACTCATGATGACAGAAATCAATTTGATATAAGTTTTACATATACATATACATTTCCATATTAATGTTTGTCCTTCATTTTTTAAGAAAACCCTGAAAAAAAGAAGGTGACAAGCACATATGAAACATGTGAATTGGATTTTGAATGAGGTGGGGCTGTGCTAAGCCACCTGCCTCATTTTCTCCTCCACACTCATCTGGGCCCAGTGACCAGATATGAATTAGAACCACTGGGAGATACCCTGGATGCAAGACAATCAGGGTTAAGTGACTTGAGCAAGGTAAGGCCAGATTCTGTCTTCCTGAATCCAAGGCCAATGCTTTATCCACTGCACCACCTAGATACCCCTACAATTCTATATTTGTCATGTTGTGAAAGAAGTATCAGAATGAAAGGAAGAAAAAAATGAGTAAGAAAATCAAAATCTAAAACAAGATATAAAATGTGAAAATAGTATTTTGTCATTTGCATCCTGACTCCACAAGTCTTTTATTTTTTGTTTTTTTTTCACAATTGTTCTTCAATTTATTTCATAATCTCGGGATAACCAAAGAAGATTTAGCAATTGGATGAAGTAGTCTCCATCTCTATGACAGTGAATATTTTGTTATAGATTTTTACATGTACAATAGTGTTTAACTTATTTGCATATTAAGTATGTTGTGAAAGAAGAATTAGGATTTAGGGGGAAGGAGGGAAGATCGTGAGAGAGAAAGAAATAACATAAAAACATTTTTAAAAGTGAATATAGGGGGTGGCTACGTGGTGTAGTGGATAAAACACCGGCCTTGCAGTCAGGAGTACCTGGGTTGAAATCTGGTCTCAGACACAACAATTTCCTAGCTGTGTGGCCTTGGGCAAGCCACTTAACCCCGTTTGCCTTGCAAAAACCTAAAAAAAAAAAAGTGAACATAGTATGCTTCATTTTTGCATTCAGACTCTATATTTTTTCTCTGGATGTAGATGGAATTTTCCTTAACAAGTTTTTTCAGGATTGTCCATAATCACTCAACTACTGAGAGAAGTTGCAATCATCATAGTTGAACATCTCACCATGTTTATAATAATTTATATAATATTGTTCCGATTTGACTCTCCTCACTCAGCATGAGTTCAAGAAAGTATTTCCATCTTTTCCATTTTCTATCAATCCATTATATCTTAGAGAATCACAAACTGAAAATTCTTTCCTAGATTTCTGCATTCTTTCTAATCTTAGTTGCATTGATTTTATTTGTGTAAAAACTTTTTTCCCCTTCCTTCCATATTATCATCCTAATATTTGTACTTTTCTTTCTCTTTTCTTCTTATCCCTCCTCACTAATGCTTTTCTTTTGAGTGTTGTCTGCCTCACACTGGCTTTTCCTTTGTTTCTTCCTACTTATGTTTAGGGTAGGGTAAATTTCTAAACTTAATTGGGAATGTACATCATTCCCTCTTTGAGCTAAATCTGTTGAGAGTAAGATTTATTTGGTGTTTACACTCTTCCTACTTTCCTTCTTATTGATTCCTATAGCTAATTAGTTTCTCTACCTTTTTTTCTAATACAAGACTTTTAAAAGTATTAATTGTTGTATACCTGACTTTAATATTTTTTGCTTTTTGGCATTTGATTGTAAGGTTTTTTAATGCCCTAATACATGATTATTATTTTCTTGTGAAAATTGTACTGCCAGTACTGCTGCAAAAAGGTATATTGCTTTCTATCCCCATTCAGTTTCCTCAGTAGGAACTCTTTTTAATCTAACTTTTTTAACATTCTTTTCAGCTCCTTGGCTTCTTTCTTGTTTATTTTATGATTAGATTTATCTAATTCTGAGAAAGTGAGATTGAGGTCTCACACCAGTAGAGTTTTGCTTTCTATATCTTAATTTTACTCATTTAGATTCTCACCTATGAAATTGAATGTTATATCATTTGGTGCATATATGTTTAGTATTGATAATACTTCATTGTCTATAGTATTTTTAGGAAGGTGTATTATCCTTCCTTATCCTTTACTATTCTTGTCCCACATAATCTAGTCCCCATAAAATCTAGTCATCGGGGTTGAAAATGCCAGAATTTCTCTCTGGATAGTCATTGCTAAGGAAGTCCACTACCCACACCCTGGTCTTTGGGAAAGATGTGCCTGGGGTTGTTTCTGTGCTTGTACTGGGGAATGCCAGACCCTCCTACAAGAACGGGCTGACTAAGAGCCCTGGGCAGTTGCGCTGGAACTTTCCAGTCTATATGCTTCAACTTCATCAGTCTGTCCACTGTGTACACTGCAAAGGCTCCTTTACTCACCACCATTAGTCCCCTGCCTCACCCTGCTGGTGGTGCACTGGGTCTCTACTCTCTGCCCTGAACATGTCCTCACTCCCCCCAGGCCTTGCTGGAAGATGTTCCACTCTGTTCTTTTGTGGATTCTGTCATCCCAAAATCTTGATTTATGTCAGTTCTGAGAAAAAGTCAGGAGAACTTTAAACAGTGCCTGGCTTCACTCTGCCATCATGGTGATAAGTGAGTAAGCATATTTTTAATATGTCTATAGATACCATTGACAATCTCATCTGAAAACTTCATATTTTTAGAATACATCAATTGGGAAATGACTCTTATTTTTTATAAATTTAATTAAGTTGTCCATCTTTGAAAAATAAGGACTTTATCAGAGAAACTTGTTTCAAAATTTTTCAAGGTTAAAATTCCTAAATGTATTTCCCTCCCTACTATCATGTCATATATCCTATTCTCTCTCCTTTGACGCTGGGTCTCCTTAATAGTGTATTGTTTTTGACAGTTTACTCCCCTAATTGACCCTCCCTCCAATCACTCCCCTATTTCTCTAAACCCTTCCTCTCCTACTTTCCTGTAGGATAAGATTTTTATACTCAAATGATTGTATATGTTATTCTCTCTGTGAATCAATTGTGATGAGGATAATGTTCACTTAATGCTTCTCATCTTCCCCTCTTCCACTTAAATACAAAGTTTTTCTTCCCAATTTTATGTACCCCAATCTTCTTCCCTCTTTTCTTTTCCCTTTTCCTCAGTACATTATTTCTCACCCCTTAGTTTTATTTTTAGATATCATCTATTAATATTCATCTCACACTGGTGTCATCTATCTGTAATACCACTAACTTCCTGAAAATAAGAAAGTTTATATGAAGTATAATTCTAATCATGTCATGTAGGAGTATAAAAAGTTCATCATCAATAAGTTCTTTATGATTTCCCTTTCTTTTTATCATTTTTTAGCTTCACTTGAGTCTCATGTTTGAACATTAGATTTTTTGTCCTGAACTGTTATTTTCATCAACAAAGTTTGAAAGTTCTATATTTCATTAAATATCCATCTTTTCCTTTACATCTCCAATTTGATTTTCAAAATCCATTTAGCGCTATTTCTTGTCCTGAGACCAAATAATATTTTTCTTGGAGCTTTGGATGTAGAAGCTTTGAGTTTGCTTTGATCTTCCTTGTCATCAAAGTAGCTTTCTCTAAACAGAGTTTTACTCTGCTTGCTCCTTTTTCCAGTATATAACTTTATTTTAATACTTTGTTAACGTAAAACTCTACTTACAAGATGGAGAGTGCACTGATCCAAACTTCTGAGGTTTTGTGCAATTGTTTTCAGAAATGCTCCCAGGAACTTTCAAGTCTTCAGTTCTTTCACAGTATCACGGGAGAGGTGTCTACTACTCTCCTGACTTGTGCTGTAACCTGTGAGTGACCTCAAACATTCTTTTCTACCATTGAACTGTCCTAGCTTCTCTGAGGTAGCAAGCTGTGGTGTGCTATTGCTCTTCCTACCATTAGAACTGCTACCAAGGACTGTGATCTATATTTGAATATGGGCAAACAAATAAAGTCCTTCCTCAATGATAACAAACAGATCTCTGCAATTCTGACCCCCCTTACTATCTGTGGGCTGAGAAGTCTGTAAACTGCCTCTGCTGACACTGATTCAGTCATCAGAAGTCTGCTCCTGGTGTTTCTGGAGCTGCATCTAGACTGTTGCATCCTGTCCTCTTTTACACTAGTGAACAGAACTTTTCTGCCAATCTTTTAAGTTATCTTAAGCTGGAAAATTATTTTATTTTGCCTTTTCTGTGGGTTCTGCAATTCTAGAATTTTGATAACATAATTTAAAGGTATTTGAATACTCTTGGAGGAAAGCTCAGGTGAGTTCCCGTCTTTATTCTACCATCTTGGCTCACGATTATTGTTTTTATCAGGATTATGGTTTGTTTAAATTTTATAATACTGAGGTAACTTAGACACTCATTTCTATTACAATACCTCAAGTATAAAAATCACAGAGAAAAATATCAACTCAAAGATGAAATGTTAGAAATTAGTTAAATTATTTTCACCATTTTTCCATATCTGTGCTTTCTAATTAAATCAAAATTAAAGTGAAACCATGTTTTACAAGGTTTATTATTTTATTAAAAATAATATAGTATATGATTGCAGTTTATGTTCCAAAGTATCAAGTATTGAATAATGATGTTGTTGTTGTTGAATAACAACAGTAAAAAACAAGTATTTTTAGTGGTATACCATTATTTTGTACCCTCAGCAATTGAACCAATAACTGGAACATACATTGTGCCTTGATTTCTATTAAATTAATACTCATCATTGAAACATCAACATAATAATTAGTCATCAATGAAAGTCATATAATATGATACAAATTGAAAATAAGAATTTTAAGAAAAAACACAAAGGTTTTTGTTTGTTTTTTAATAAGAGATAGAAAGAATATCTCTTTCCCTTCTTACCTTTCATTGTAAATTCCTACATCATTTGTATACTAGATTTGTTTTTCAATTTATACATTCTCTTCTGTATCACAGTATGGTGTAGTAGGTAAAGTGCTAGCCCTGAAATCAGGAATACCTCAATTCAAATCACACCTCAGACATGTTCTAATTGTGTGACTTTGGACAAGTCATTTCACTCTGCCTCACATCTGCAGGCTATCTACAGTCATCTTGATTCATATTTCATCTCTAGACTCAGATGGTTCTGGAGGATAAAGTGAGCCTTATGGTGTGGCATACTGCCTCCTTCACTCAAATCCAATATGCATGCATATCAAGGCATCACCTCCTTGATGCCATGATCTTCAAGAATGAAGGGTAAAGGGGGCGGCTAGGTGAAACAGTGAATAGAGCACTGGCCCTGGAGTCAGGAGTAACTGAGTTCAAAAACGGCCCCAGACACTTAGTAATTAGCTAGCTGTATGGCCTTGGGCAAACCACTTAACCCCATTTGCCTTGCAAAAAAAAAGCCTAAAAATTAAAAAAAAATAAAAAAAAAAAGAATGAAGGATAACCTAGTTCTACCAGAACTAAAACTTCAGTATAAAATGGCAGTCATCAAAACTGCCTGGTACTGGTTAAGAAATAGATTAATGGATCAGTGGATTAGGATACATTCAAAAGAAAACCCAGTAAATGACTACAGAAATCTACAGTTTCACAAACCCAAAGACATCAGCTTCTGGGATAAGAACTCACTTGGATTTGAGTTAGGTACTATGCTATGTAACAAGACTCACTTTATTCTCAAGAGCCATCTGAATCCAGTGATGAAAACTGGAAAATAGTATGACAAGAACTAGGCATAGACTCACATATCACACCCCATGCCAAAATAAGGTCAAAATGAATACAGGATTTAGCCATAATGGTCAACACTGTAGATAAATTAATAGACCAGGAAATAGTCTGTCTATCAGGTTTATGGACAGGAGATAAATTTATGACCAAACAACAAATAGAGTACTTTATAAACTGCACAATGAATGATTTTGCCTACATTAATTTAAAATTTTTTAATTAATTAATTAATTTAATTTTTAAATTTAAATTAAATTTAATTTATTATTACATTTTAATTAACCAATTAACTAATAAAATCAATGCTGCCAAAATTAAAAGAAAAGCAGAAAGTTGGGAAACAATCTTCACAACTAGGAGTAATGATAGAGGTCTCATTTCTAAAATGTATAGAGAATCTCATCAAATTTATAAGGTTACAAGTTATTCCCCAATTGGTAAATGGTCAAAGGATGTGAATGGACAGTTTTCAAATAAAGAAATTAAAGTTTTCTCTCTCTCTCTCTCTCTCTCTCTCTCTCTCTCTCTCTCTCTCTCTCTCCCCAGCTCTTTTATAATGGCAAAGAATTGGAAATTGAGGGAATGGCCTTCAATTGGTGAATGGTTAAACAAATTATGGTACAGGAATATTATAAAATATTATTGCTCTGAGAAATCATAAGTGGTCAGACTCTGGAGAAGCATGGAATGGTCTACAGGATCTGATACTAAGTGAAGGGAGCAGAACCATAGAATAATATACACATTAACAACAGCATTGTAAGATGATCAACCTAGAGCTAGGACAACCTATTAGACTGGCTATAGACAATGTTATCCTAATCCAGAGGAAGGAAAACAAAACAAAATAAAACAAAAAACCAACCTTTCAGAATATGATGGGCACTTCATAAAAAATTATCACATATGTATCTCTTTCCCTCAATCCTAATTTCTCATATGGAAAATGACTAATCTGTAAACATGTTTATCAGAATATGTATGTACAAAACTAACCTGACTTTTCACTGCTGAGGGGAAGGGGATGAAAAGGGAAGATCAAAGGAAATTTTGTAGCTTACAAAAATACATGTGCATATGGATGAAAAATAAATACATAAATAGTAAAAAATTTAAAACAGTAACAATGAAGAATAAACATGATAGCCTCAATAACCTGAATGGACTTTTGAAGTCAGTGAGTCCAACTCTTCATTTCACAGAGAGGATCACTAATGCCTAGAAGAAATTATGTCTGAATACACTTAACAGAGTCTGAATTCAGAATTAGACTTTCTGTTTCCAAATACAGTACACCATCCATTCTTCTCAAGATTTTCATGTTCATTTTATCTTATTAACTTGAAATAGTTAATAAGTTGGGAAGTAGATGGAGATAGAGTAGGAAATCCTGGTTCAAGTTTTAACTTTGCAAATGAAACTACAGGGAGGTCATTTTTCCTAAGACTCCAAGTTCATCCTATCAAAAATATCTTTAGTTGCCTAGATATAGCTTTCTCACTTTTATTCTCTATGTTTAGAATCAGAATAGGTTTATGAATGATAGCTTTGGAAAATAATTCTTGTTTTTCTCCTATAGGAATTCTTGTCAGACTTGTGCCCTACATATATAAATATATATAGTATGTATATATATATATTTTTTTTTTCTTTAAGCTTTTTCCTGTGGATGCTTTAAAGGAATACTCTATTTCTGTGTTTGTGTACTAGACTTCTCTGTTCCTATAACAGCCCATCATTATCTACTTTATATTTTGTTTGATTATAATACCAGCTTGCTTTCTGACTTTGAACTTTATGGTAGTGTTATACTTCTTGTGGGGGGATGGAGTGGAGGGGGTAGAAACAGATATTTATCTCAAGTTTCTCTTCTCATATCCTTCTGCTATTATCATATCTCAAACTGAGTATCTACAATTTTTTGGTGTCCCCAAAGTACTATGATATAAGACAAGGTCTGTTAATTCTCCTTGTCTGAGCTCTGCAAATCCCTGACCCAAATTTGGTATCTGTCCGTTTATAACTGGTTTGGAGTTTCAATAGACTTTTGGGTTCACTGTTGGTGAACTCAGTCACTACTAGCTCACTTGCTCAGCAGACTCAGCAAGACTAAACTATTGGGTTTCATTTAGCCTGGAACAAATGATTTAACTATTCTATTGTAATTTCCTATGTTGGGGCAAAATTAGAACTGAGTCCCTGTTCATCTTCTATGATCGTGTCACAAAACTAGTTTTGACAATTTTCTCCTTGCTTAATATACAGTTGATATCCACTCCTTTCTGTCCTTTATCTGTGACTTGGAACTACCAAATGAGACAAATTCTTTCCCATAGCAATAGTTCAGGGATATTTTGAAATTTCTTTTTTCTCCCAGTACTTCCTTCCCTTGGGCCCTGTTTCAGTCCTTTTTTATTTCTAGGTACAGGAATGCTACTGCTGTGTGTGCTCTAGACCTAGGAAGACTTGTTCACATCCCCAAAATCATACAAGTGTCCCAAGTCACTCTGGACTGGGAAAAAAAGATTGTGACTTGTTTTCCTTGTTTTTTCCTTGATAAAATACTGGAAAAGAGATGGGGGAAATAAGATTATACTGATTCTTCTTAATCTGACATTTTGTCTCAGAAGTAGAAAATTTTAGGGCAAATTATGTGTAATCTATAACAAAGATCCAGAGGAAATATATGTTTTCCAGCCAATAGGATTGCCATGTGAAATAGATTCCTGGAAACACTGTGCTGTTTCCCATGTGTGAAATGGATACCTATGTACTTTGTCCAGATCTTTCAAGGGACAGTCCTTTGTATTAAAGGGAATCAGGAAGGATTTATATCCAGTATAATTTGCTTTCACGAGAATGGGTGGGCTAGTTTGTTTTTTTGTTTTTTGTTGTGTTTTTTTTTTAGTTTTACTCTTCTAATTATCTTTTTCTAAAACCCAATTAAGACTAACTGGTTGGTAATCAAGTTGAGATGAGGAATCTTGTGCTTTGCTTTTCCTGCTGTGCACAGTGGAACCCCCTGAGTTCAGGCAGGTGTTTCCATCTGTCTCAATGCGACAACTTTCATCTATGACAGAATAAACTGTGTTCCACTTTCTTCTGCCTGTCAAAATGTGAAAAATGTAATGCAAAGCTTACCAAAGTACCCTTTCTCCTGGTGTATCCTATCTCCTCTTGCACCTATCCCTTGAGAAAAGAGAAAAATTAATGAGCAAGGACCTTTCCCTGTAGTTTTGGTTTAAATTCCTTTTCCTGCTTTGGTTTTTCCTGCTTAATCTTCACCCCTCAGGTGAAAATGAAATAGAGAAACAGGGTCTCACTGCTAAATGTGCACTTCCTATCCTATACTGCAGGTATTTCCTGTCTGATCTCCAACCACCTTTTAGAAAAGGATAGTCAGGGCAGCTAGGTGGTGCAGTGAATAGAGCATTGGCCCTGGAGTAAGGAGGACCTGAGATCAAATTCAGCCTCAGACACTTTATAATTGTGACCTTAGGCAAGTTGCTTAACCCTGTTGCCTTAAATTAAATAAAGAAAAGGATGATGTCCCACACTCAATAATGACCATTTTCATGCCTAATTACACCCTTCATCTCCCAGGAATTTTGAACCCCCTGAGGTTATTATCCAAATCCCATTCATCTCCTCATCTTTTGATTCTTCCTCTCCTCCTCAAATCTCCCTATCCAAAATTTCTACCAAAAATCACCCATTCTTTCTACTGTGTTCTGTAGAATTACCTGTTCCCTATGCAAAATCAAAGAAAAACAAAGAAAAATTTGCATTAATCCTAAGTCTGTTACTTCTTTCAACTATTAGCAATTACCAAAATCTGGATTCCTTCCATGAGAAAGTCTCCCAGAACACCTTTGGCAGCACTGATTTTACCTTTACTTATTCTCCTCAGCTCACTAATCAAGACTGAAGAGTTGGAAAGTTCCTTATTCCTCATTACCACTTCAAGGTTCTTACTTTAAGACAACTTTTAATATCTTTCCTACTTTGGGGTTTATAATATTCATATCCACCACCGAATCAAAATACTGGTAATTGTTACCTACAAACCTCCATATCACTTCAGGGCATGACTCACAATTTTTCTCTTCCCTCTAACTTTTGTCCTTATACTTGGGGACTCCAGCAGGTCCAGCTCTCGGGCCCTCAGACTCCAGGTTCTGATTCAGCTGTTGGTCTGGCTGATCTTCCCTGGGAGCTCAGACTCACCTGCTGGTACTTAGCCAAGGCTGCTGCGGGAGACAAATCCTGAGGTAGATTTTCCTCTCCTGGCTTTTCTTTCTGGGGTTCCTGGTTCAGATTTCTTTTAAGAGGTTTGTTTCATGTGATAGATGGGGAAGAGATCAGGAGACTTTAGAACTGTGCCTGTCTTCTCTCCGCCATCTTGGCCGGAAGTGATCATTAGGATTTTATGTCCTAGTACATGGTCAATTTTTATGTAAGCGTCATGAACTGCAGAAAAAAAGCCTCTGGGATCTTCAAAAGCAAACCTTTGAGAGCCAGTTGCCCCTCCCCCAACACGAAATGAAAAAAGGTCAGGGTAAAGGGGGACCCATGGAGTAATACTTAGAAAATACAGATTCTAACCCAGAGAGATCTACCACTGCTGAGGAGAATATGAATTCATCTCCAGACCAGAAAGACTTCCTTGAAGAAATCAGGAAAGAGTTTAAAAATCAATTGGAAAAATTGGGAAAAGAAACTCAAGAGGAAATTAACATGTTGCATGAAAAAATTAGCATCATGCAACAAGAAAACAAATCTGTGGAAAATACAAATGGACAAATACAAATTGAGAATAACTCTCCCAAATATTCAGTTGGGCAAATGCAAAAAGGAAATGATTCTCTCAAATCCTCAATTGTGCAAATCCAAAAGGGAAATGATTCTCTCAAAACTACAATTGGGTAAATAAAAAAGTCCTTCAAAAATAGATTGGACCAACTGGAAAAGGAGCTGCAAAAGATAAATGAAGAAAAATCTCCTTCTGTTAAAAAAAAAGAATGGAATAGGTGGAAATTCATGACTTCATGAGACAACAAGAATGTGTTAAACAAAAACAAGGCTGCAAAAAATAGGAAAAAATTTAAAATACCTCATTAGCAAAATCACTGACATCGAGATCAGGTCAAGAAAGGAGAATCTGAGAATTATAGGCCTTACTGAAGACATTGAAGAAAAAAAAGCCTGTACTTATTATTACAGCCTTTAGTGATGTAAAATTGTCCTGATATCATGGAACCAGAGGGCAAAATAGTTATTGAAAGAATAAATTGATCTCCACCAGAAAGAGATCCTAAAATGAAAATACCAAGGAATGTTGTGACCAAATTCCAGAATTATCAGATAAAGGAAAAAATTCTAAAACCAGCCAGAAAGAAACAAAATTAAATACCAAGAAGCAACATTAAGGATTATGCAGGACCTGGCCACAGCAACTTTAAGGGATCAAATGGGCTGAAAAGAAATATTCCAAGGAGCAAGGGAGCTTGGAATGGAACCAAGAATCTACTACCAGCCAAAGCTGAGTCATCTCTTCCAGGGAAAAAGATAGACATTTATTGATATGGGAAACAATATTTCATGATAAAAAGAGCAGAGCTAAATGGAAAATTTGGACATCAAATAGGAGGCTCAAGAGACACATGAAAAAGTAAAACAAAACAAAATTGCTATACAATAAGATGAAACTGGCTATATATCCACTTAGGAGATACAGCCTCATAACTCTTGAGAACTGTAACTCTATTAGAGAGAATATACATAGTCAGAAGTCATGGATACTCATAACTTTTCTGTGACTCAGAATGATTTACAAACAATACCTCCCTAAAAGGGGGGGGGGGATTAAAGAGAAAGGACATTGAAGAGGGACTAAGTGGGGCAAATCTCATTATAACAAGAGGTACAAAAGACCTATTGTAATTGAGGAGAAAAGGGAGGAGCTGAGAAACATCTTAATCTTCAACTCATCAGACTTGGCTTAAAATTAATTTAGAGGGGTGGCTAGGTAGATAGAGTACCTGCATTGGGGTCAGGAGTACATGAGTTTAAATCAGGCCTCAGACACTTATTAATTACCTAGCTGTGCGGCCTTGGGCAAGCCACTTAGCCCCATTTGCCTCACAAAAACCAAAAACATAAGTTAACTTAGACATTTAATCAAGTTAAGAAACTTATCTTCCCTTTCAAGCATTAAAAGGGGAAAAGTGGAGGGGGAATAGGAATGGGGAGAAAAAGGGAAACTAACAGAAGGAAGGGAAGAAGGGGAAAAGGGAAAGAGGGGAAAAATGGGAGGAGCAATAAGAGGGCAAGCACACTGAAGGTGGCAGTATTAAGAAACAAAACACTGGGCATTTGGGATAGAGCGGGGAAAAGCAGAAAAATTCAAACAGAAGGAAGATAGCATGAAGGGCAATACAGAGTTAGTAATTATAACTTTGACTATGAATGGGGTAAATTCTGCCTTAAACTGTAAGCCAATAGGAGAATGGATTTAAAACCAGAATCCTACAACATGCTGCTTACAAGAAACTCATTTGAAGCAGAGAGATACATGTAGAGTAAAATTAAAGGTTGGAGCAAAATATATTTTGTTTCAACTGAAGTGAAAAAAGCAGGGGTAGCAATCCTTATCTCAGACAAGGCAGCTGCAAAAATAGTGTTAAAAGAGATAAGGAAGGAAACTATATCCTCCTAAAAGGTACCATAGACAATGAAGTAATTTCAATACTAAATATGTATGCACCCAATGGGACAGCATCCAATTTCTTAGAGAAGGTGAAAGAGCTAAAGAAAGACATAGACATCAATACTGTACTAGTGGGAGACCTCAACCTCCTGCTCTCAGATTTATATAAATCGAATCATAAAACAAACAAGAAGGAAGTTAAGAAGATAAATAGATTGTTAGAAAATCTAAATATGGTATACCTATATAGGAAACTGAATGAAGATAGAAAGGAATATACTTTTTTTTCTGCAGTACCTCGCACTTACACAAAAGCTCCTTTAAAAGTAGAGATGACCAAGAGAAGCTAGGTGGCATACTGGATAGAGCACTGACCCTGGAGTCAGGAGGTCTTGGGTTCAAATCCAAATTCACACATTTAATACTTATTTAGCTGCATGATCTTGGACAAGTCACCTGACCTGATTACATTGTCAAAAAAAGTAAAAATGACCAACTGGATAAATTGTATATAAATCATCAAAAAGTAAAATTAATCAACTGGAAAAGGAAAATAACTCATCTAAAACTAAGATCAACTAAGTGGAAAAAGAAATACAGAATTTAATTGGGGAAAATAAAACCCTAAAAATCAAATTTGGGTAAATGGAAAGTAATGACTCTATGAGACATCACAATTCCATCAAACAGAACCAAAAAGCTGAAAAATGAAGGGAAATTTTGAAGCTCATTTAGGAAAAAATAAATGACCTGGAAAATAGACCCTCAAAAGATAATTTACAAATTATTCATTTATCTGGAAGCCTCAATCAAAATAATAGTCTGGAAATTATCTTTCAAAACACTTAAATGAATCTACATGTCACCTCCAGAATGAGACACCAGAACAAAAGCTCCAAAAATATTGTAGTAAAATTTCAGAATTCTCAACTAAAGGAGATAATACTGCAACCAGCCTCAAAGAAGAAATTTAAATTTAAATAAATGCACAATTATAATAAGGCAGGACTTATCACCTTCAACATTAAAGAATTAGATAGCCTATAATATCTCAGAGGGCAAAGGACTTGGATTTCAACCAAGAATTAATGGCCCTGAAAAATTCAGCAGTAAAGATGGACTTTCAATGAGATTGAGGAATTTCAAAATTATCTTACAAAAAGACCAGAACAGAAAACTTGATCTTCAAATAAAAGAATCAAAAGATGAGTAAAAAGGTAAATGGAATGGGAAAAAACATTTCTCAAGAAGATCTACCTGTCCATATCCTTACATAAAAATACTCTTAGAATTTTACGTTTCTGAGGATAGTTCAAATAAGCATGCTTTTATTCTTTGTCAAGAAAGCAGAATTTTATTCAATCAATAAAACAAGCAAGATAGCATTTATGCATCATTGATTTTCCAGATTGTTAAATCCTGTGTATATCCCAGATAACTTTGACTCCTTGTATCACAAGATCCAGTTCACTCACATTCCCTTCAATGACAATACCTTTGATTATAATACTCAAAGTTATGTCGGTATTTGGGTTCAAGCCAAACTTGGGTTGAAAGAATTTAAGATTCAATGATCCAGAGTTATGGAAGATAGATAAGCTTGTTTATATTTTTCCAATATATAAAGTTCCAGGAAATAAGATGGGGGGGGTAGAGATAAATAAAGAATTTGAAAGGGAAAGAGAAACAAGGGAGTAGGGTTGAGTTAGGAGGGACTGGGGAAGAGCAACTTCTGTGAATCACATCAGAAATAGACAAGGATAGTTTGCTTATTATTTGCATAATATTTTGTCTTCTCAACTTTGTATACTTCAGTATCCCCTTAAGGACCAGTTGGTTTTGGTTCACATCTGTGGCATGACAATTTTGAAATAACATATGGGGTACACATATGTACACAGTATACTCACTGTACATAGTGTACATGGTTTGGAAAATTTTTTCAACAGATATAGATTTTGTGAAATAATCTATATCTGTTCAAGGAGAGGTACAAAAATCAAGTTTCTTCAGAGATGTGAAAAAAACATAGCATTACACAAGATGGACTTTGTAGGGATAAAGTCAGCATGGAAAAATACAAGTTTAACTATTTGTTTTCTGCTCAATATTTCCTCTCAATCAGTTATATGTAGTAATAATGAGGGATTCTTCTTTGTACTCAATATGAATAAGTAAAAATGGATTTAAAATCAAAATGAGTTATATAAATCTCCTCAAGATACAAACTCATATGTTGTTGAATTTGAAGTAAAGCCATCCTGAATTTTAGTAACCATTCTCTTCTAAATCTTTCTCTTTTTCTTCCCTGAACAAACAATTTTTATTACTGTTTCTCTCTAGACATGAACTTTTGGCAAGGTCACTTCCTATTTACTAGCTTCTTGAGGGTATAGTTTTAGGTTGATCAAGAAAGTAATGATATTTTAGCATTATGAGTGTTGAATATTGTTGAATGGAGTATCTTTAGAGGGTATAGGTAAAATGGATCTTAAAGTGATTTTGATTTATATAATACTTTATTTCATGAGAGTTGTATTTCTATTAGGACAGAAAATGGAAGTTACTTAGAGGCTGTGGGTATAGATAATGAAATGAGTTAGTTTTACATGGTATGTTAGCTACAATTGGAGTGAGGGTACCTAGTAGGGATGGCTATAAATGGAGCATGAAGAGATTTTGATTTACCTGACTAATGAGGATTGTATTATTATGTAGAGTACTTGGAAAGAGGGTGTTGTGTAATTTGAATATAATGTTTATGGCTCTTGAGAAGTGTTTTTTTAATGGTAGAGTTAAGGGGAGTGTACTTGCACAGAGAATGTGGATAACAAGTGATCATGAATTGATGTTGCATATAAATCAATCAATCAACCCTTGAGAATTGAACTTCTATGAGAGACTTGTACTTCCATCAGGAAAGATAGAAGGAATATTTCTTGAGAGAGGTTGTGGGTAAAAGTCATGTTTAAAACAATTAAGAAATAATAACGGGATTATATTAGGAGAAGGGAGAGACATTAGAGAATAAATAACACCATGAACATTTAAGAGGCATATATACCTACCATAGTAGAGGAAAAGAATGAAGAGTGTGAGGACTGAGTAAATCTTAATATCAACAGATTTGACCCAAAGATTGAAAAACAGACATTCCCATTTGGTTTTAAAAATTTATCCAGTCATATAGGGAAATAGTGGAGAAGGGGGAAAAAGCAGAAGATGGACCTGATAAAAGGGAGGAGGAAAAGTAAAAGTAAATTAAAAATAAAAGTGGAAAAAATAGAAGGAAAGGAAAGAGAGCTGATAGAAATAAGGGCTGATCAAGAGGCAGCAATCAGAAGCAAAACACTGATGAAAATGGATTAGGAGAAGAAAAGAGAAAGGTATAAAAGGTTGAAGATAGAATGGAGGGAAATGCAGTGTTAGTAATCATAACTGTAAATGTGAATAGGATAAACTCTCATAAAATTGAAGTGGGTAGCAGAATGGATTAAAAAGCAAAATCCTACACTATGTTTGTTGTTTTCAAGATACATATTAGAAGCAGAGAGATGCACACAAGGTAAACATAACATAATGGAGCAAAGTACATTTTTCTTTAGCTGA
Source organism: Macrotis lagotis (assembly GCF_037893015.1). Taxonomy (NCBI): domain Eukaryota; kingdom Metazoa; phylum Chordata; class Mammalia; order Peramelemorphia; family Peramelidae; genus Macrotis; species Macrotis lagotis. Next base: position 196,403,286 of record NC_133658.1, on the reverse strand, counting down.
AGTTAAAAAAAGCAATGTAGCATTTCAGACAAAGCAAAAGAAAAATGGAACATATTAAAGGGAAAAGGAAGGAGCCTACATCTTCTTGACAGCTACCATAGGTAATTAAGTAATATCATTATTATACATACATACATATAGATAGATCAATATATACCAAGTGATATAACATTCAGATTCAAATTCTTAGGGAAGAAGTTAGACAAATTAAAGGAAAATATTGATAGAAAAATTATACAAGTGGGGAACTTCAATCTGCATATCTCCGAGTTAGATAAATCTAATCCCAAAATAAAAAAAATGAAATTAAGAAGGTGAATAACATTTCAGAAAACAAATATGATAACTGGAGAAAATTAAATGGAGAAATAAAGGAACATATCTTTGTTTCTCTGAGGTACCTACTTGATCATGTACTGGTGAATAACCTCAATCAAAAATAGTCAAAAAATGTTAAATTCATCCTTTTCAGATTTTGATACAAAAATACATATTATAAAGGATCATAAGATAAATTAAAAATTAAATAGAAAATAAAAAACTTTACTTTGTCAAATGAGTAGACAAAACAATTTTGAAGTAATCAACAATTTCAACGAAGACAATGACAATGATGAGGCATCATCCCAAATCTTGTCAGATGCAACCAAAGCAGTGTTTAGGGGAAATTTTTATCTCCAAATATTTATTTGAATAAAGAGGAGCTCAGTGAATTGGATGTACAGCTAAAAATATAGAAAAAGGACAAATAAAAATCCCCAGTTAAATATGAAATTAAGAATTCTGAATACCAAAGAAATTAATGAATATAGAAGTAAGAAAGCTGTAGAACTAATAAATGAAACTGAGTTGGTTTTATGAAAAAAAATAAAATAATTCATTTTTAGTTGAATCTGACTAAAAAAAATAAAACCAAATTATCATTTTCAAAAAGGAACCACCAAGGAGGTAAAAACTAAATTAATGATTTGGAGTCATTTTGGCCAACTGTATGCCAGCCAATTTAGCAATCTAAATAAAACTAATAAATATTTGAAGGAAGTAAGCTATCCAGTTTAATCAGAAGAAAAAATAAAATAACTAATACCATTTCAGAACAAGAAAATGATGAAACAATAAGTAAAATCCCTAAGAAAAAATATTCAGGGACAGACGGATTTACAAATGAATTCTATCAAATATTTCAGTAAAATTTAATTTCAATTCTATTCAAAATGCTGTCAAAAACATAGGAGAAGAAATTTTGTCAAATTTCTTTTCTGACACCAATCAGTTGTTGATACTTAAACCAGGAAGAATGAAAACAAATGAAACAAATCATAGGCAAATCTCTATAATGAATTTCAATGCAAAAATTTTAGCAGAGATTGCAAAAATATATTACTAGGATAGCAGTATAATTTATATGAAGTTGGCAGAGATGGTCCAATATTAGGAAAACAATCAACATAATTGACCATATCAAATATCAAATAATTATCAGAATAGATACTGCAAAAACCTTGACAAAATATAGCACCAATTCTTCTTAAAAATACTAGAGCAAGACTTCTTGCCAAGATGATGGAGATAAGTCAGACACTGTTTTAAGCTCTTCTGGATTTCTCTCAGAATTAATATGAATCAAACTTCTTAACAGAATTCGGATCCACAGAACCCAGAGAAGAACCTAGGAGAACATTTTGCTGCAAGATCTGTCACAGAGGAGCTTGGGTGAGCCAGGGGCAGAGAGCAAAGACCCAACACATGGTGGCACATTGAAGCCCAGGAACTAACCAAAGAACATTGGAAGAAGTATTTCTTGTGTGCCAAGTGAACTCAAGTGCAGAAACTAGAAATCTATCTGGGTCAACTCTGCTGCTCTAGAAGACCAGGATTACAAGCCCCCATGTTTTCAGAAAATTCCCTGTGTTTCCAGTTAAGTCCCCTTCCCCACATTCCTGTCTTCCCCACATTCCTGTGGGAGAAAGTGACTCCCACCCTAAATGACCATAATAACAGCTCCCCCAGTGCTGCCAGGCTTAGGTGTGGGGTGCATATCTCCCCTAGTACTGATTGAGAATTAAGTAGATTAATTATATAGCTCACATTTTTCAAAGATAACCCAGATCCTGCTGCCACCCTACACACACATATACACACACACGCCCAGGACTACAGAGTGGATGAATAATCAACGTCACAGACATTCCAAAGAAAGCTCCTGGCATCCCCTACTGGCCTACCCACTTCAAGTGACCAAGTCCAGTGAGCAAAACCTTAGGAATCTCAAAACTAAAGCTCTGTGAACCAACTCCTCATCCTCAACACAATATCCTAGGAAAATGGAGAAAGGCCAGTGGGTCCACTGAATACTATCTTGAAAACAAGGATCCTAACATAGAGAAGACTAGAACTTCAGAGGAGAATATGAATTTATCTCCACTCCAGAAAAGACATCTTAGAAAAGATCAAGATGGAGCTTAAAAGTCAAATGGAAAAATTGGGGAAAGAAATGCAAGAGAAAATTAACATCTTGTTAACAAGGAAACAAATCCTTTGAAAATGCAATTGGACAAGTGCAAAAAGATAATAATTCTTTCAAAGCTACAATTAGACAAAGGGAAAATTTCTTCAAAAGTAGAAATGGTCAATTAAAAAGGAGGTTCAAAAGGTAAATGAAGAAAATGCTTCTTTTAAAAAGAAATTGGAATCTGTGAGAACTAATGACTTCATGGGACAACAAGAATTTGTTAAACAAAAACCAAAAATATGAAAAAATAAAACTAACTGAGGAAAATAGATCTGGAAGAGACAACTTAAGAATCATTAAGCTTCCTGAAAACTTTGATGAGGAAAGAAAAGGCTAGAGCTCATATTTCAGGATATAGTGAATGAGAATTGCCCTGATCATGGGACCAGAGGCCAAAATAGATATTGAAAGAATACATCAATCCTCTCCTGAAAGGGATACCAAAAGAAAAACACCAAGGAATATTGTTGCCAAACTCCAACACTGTCAGATAAAGGAAAAAATCCTGCAAGCAGCCAGAAAGAAATAATTTAAATACCAAGGAGTCATAGTAAGGATTACATAGGACCTGGCTACACAAACATTAAGAGATCAAAGGGCCTGTACTATGATATTCCAAAGATCAAGGGAGCTTGGCATGAATTCACTATGTGGCAAAACTAAGCTTTCTCTTAGAGGGGAAAAGATGTACATTTACCAACATAGGAGACTCATCTTGTCCTGATGAAAAGACAAGAATTATAAAGAAAACCTGGACTTCAAACAGGAGACTCAAGAGATATATGGAATGGAAAGAAAGGTGGCGGGGAATGGTTACTTAATAAGAAGAAAATGGCTATATCCCCACCTAGAAGATTCTTATAACTCTTGGGAATTGTAACTCCATTAGAGGGAATATACTTAGCCAAAAATAATGTACACTTGTGACTTGTCCGTGATTCTGACAGAATGATTCAAATATATATATAATATATATATAATATATATAATTATATATTATAATATAATTATATATTATAATATAATTATATATATAATAATATATATATATATATACATATATATATATATACGTTAAAAGAGGGGACAGTAAAAAGATAGGAAGATGGAGGCGATTGAATGGGGTGAATTGCATTACATGAAGAGGTAGGAACTACCTTTGGCAAAAGAAGCGGGGGGGGGGGGAAGGAGGAGGTGAAAACTGCCTGAATCTATACTCCCTTCAGATTTGGCTCAAAGAAGGATAAACATATACATACTCAGTTAAGTTTAGAAGCTAATCTTATCTTTCAAGTATTAATAACAGAAAGAGGGAAAGGGAGAGACAAGAGAAACTGATAAAAGAAGTACAGGAATATGGAGCAAAGGGAAAGGGGAAAGAAAGGGGTGGGAGTGGATATAAGGTGGCAAACACACTGAAGTGGGTGGTATTCAGAAACAAAATACTGGGGAATATGGATAAGGTAAAAAAGGGGGAAAATACAATTAGAGGGCAATAAAGTTTTAGTAATTATAGTTTTGAATGTGAATGGGATGAATTAACCCATAAAACATAAGCAAATAGTAGAGTGGAATAAAACCAGGAATCATACAATATGGTGCTTACAAGAAATTTATTTGAAGCAGAAAGATACCTACAGAATAAAGGTTAAAAGGTTGAAACATAATATGTCATTATTAAGCTGAAATAAAAAAGGCAGGGGTAGCAATCCTTATCTCAGACAAAGCAATTGCAAAAATAGATCTCATTAAAAGAGATAAGGAAGGAAATTATATTCTCCTAAGAGATACCATAGACAATGAAGCAATGTCAATACTAAATATGTATGCATCAAGTGGTATAGCATCCATATTATTTTATTTTAGGTTTTTGCAAGGCAAACAGGGTTAAGTGGCTTCCCCAAGGCCACACGGCTAGGTAATTATTAAGTGTCTGAGACCGGATTTGAACCCAGGTACTCCTGACTCCAAGGCCAGTGCTTTATCCACTTCGCCACCTAGCTACCCCAAAAGCTCACTTTTTTTTTTTTTTAGATTTTGCAAGGCAATGGAGTTAAGTGGTTTGTCTAAGGCCATGCACCTAGGTAATTATTAATTGTCTGAGGTCAGATTTGAACCCAGGTACTCCTGACTCCACGGCCAGTGCTCTATCCCTCCGCAACACCTAACCGCCCCCAGCATCCATATTTTTATAGGAGAAGCTGAATGAGTTGCAAGAATACATTGACTGCAAAATTCTACTGGTGCAAGACCTGAACCTCCCTCTCTCAGAATTAGATAAATTTAACCATAAAATAAACAAGAAGGATGTTAAGGAGGTAAATAGATTATTATCAAATCTAATATACCTTTATAGAAAAATTGAATAGGGATAGAAAAGACTGTACTTTTTTCCTGCAGTACATGGCACCTACACAAAAATTGGCTGTGTATTAGGCATAAAAACCTCATAATCAAATGCAGAAAGGTAGATATAGTATAGTCATTCTTAGACTAAAATGCAATTAAAATCACAAGCAATAATACACCATGGAGAGATAGATCTAAAACTAATTGAAAACTAAACAACCTCATTTTAAAGAATGAGTGAATCAAACAACAAAATATAGATAGAATTAATGATTTCATCCTAAATAATGACAATAAGGAGACAACATACCAAAATGTATGAGATACAGTCAAGGTAGTTATTAGGGGATATATTATATTTTTAAATACTTACATGAATAAAATAGAGAAAGAAGAAATCAATGATCTAAGCATACAAACAAAAAATTAAAGAAAACCACCTAATTATAAATACCAAATTGTAAATCTAAAAATTAAAGGAGGAAATTAATAAAATCAAAAGCAGGAAACCTGTTGAACTAATAAATAAAAACAAGAATTGGTTTTATGAATAAACAAATAAAATATATAAACCTTTCTTTAATTTGATTAAAAAATTAAGAACACCAAATTGCTAGTATCATAAATAAATCAGTGAACTCACCATCATTGAGGGGGACATTAAAATAATTATTAAAACCATTTTGTCTAATTGTATACCTATAAATTTGATAATCTAAGTGAAATAGATGAATATTTACAAATATATACATGTATCTATACATATATATGTATATGTATATATATTGCCCATGTTAAATGAAGAGGATATTAAACAGCTAAATAACCCTATCTCAGAAAAAGAAATTCAACAAATCATCAATGAACTGCATAAGAAAACATCTCCAGGGCCAGAAGGATTCACAAGAGAAGGCTATCAAACATTTAAGGAACAATTACGTCCAATTCTATATAAACTCTTTGGATAAAATGTGAAGATGGAACTTTGCCTATGTCCTCCTATGACACCAATATAGTTAGGATATCTAAACCAGAAAGGATCAAAACAGAAAAAGAAAATTATAGTACAATTTCCCTAATGAATATAGATTCAAAAATCTTAAATAAAATTTTTGTGAAGCAATTACACCAAGCTATCAATAGAATAATACATTATGATCAAACAGGATTTACCCTAGGATTGCAAGATTGGTTCAATATTAGGAAAACTATCAGTATAATTGACTATCAATAATTAACCTAATGGAAATGACATTATTATCTCAATAGATCCTGAAAAAGCCTGTGACAAAATACAGCACCCATTCTTATTGAAAACACTGGCGAGCATAGAATTAAATGGATTGTTCCTTAAAATTATAAGCAGTATTTATTTGAAACAATCAGCATATATTATATGCAAATGAGAAGCATTCCCATTAAAATCAGGGGTGAAACAAGGATGCCCATTGTCAGCATTATTATTCAATATTGTATTAGAAATCCTAATTTTAGCATTAAGAGAAGAAAAAGAAATTGAAGGTATTAGAATTGGAAATGAAGTAACAAAATGCTTATTCTTTGCAGATAGTATACCTAGAGAACTCTAAAAAATCATATAAAAATCTCTTGGAAAAATTAGCAGCTTTTGCAGTCACAAGATATAAAATAAACCCACATAAATTCTGAGCACGTCTATATATACAGTACTAAGGGACAGAAAGAAAAATTGCATTTAAAATAACTTCATGAAACTTAAAATATGTGAGTCTATCTGTTAAGGCTCAGAAACTTTATGAAAACAAACATAAAACACTTTTCATACAAATAAAATCAGAATAAGTAACTGGGTAAACATCAATTGCTCATTTGTAGACTAAGCTAATATAACAAAAATTACAATTCTATTTAAAGTAAACTATTTAGAGCCATAATAATAAAAAATTTCTTCGGTGAGCTAGAAAAAAATAGTAACTAAATTCATATGGAGAAACAAAAGGTCAATAATATCATGGGAATAAAAGAAAAAATGCAAAAGTAGGTAGTCTAGTCATACTAGATCCAAAATTATATTCTACTGAATCAGTTATCAGAATTATCTGGTACTGGATTAAGAAATAGAGTTGTAGATCAGTGTAATAGATCAGGTCCAAAAAAGACAGCAGTAAATGACTATAGTAAATGTGCAGTTGGCTAAAATCAAAGATTCTGGCTTCTGGGGTAAGAACTCACTCTTCAATAAAAACTATTAGGCAAAAATGGAAAATAGTATGGCAGAAACTAGGATAAGATCAACATTTTACACTGTATACCAAGATAAAGTCAAAATGTGTGCAAGGTTTAAACATGAAATACAGTATTATGAGCAAAAAAGATATAGAAAACATTATTTAAAAAACAAACTGGTTACATTTGATTACATTAATTTAAAAAAGTTTTTGCACAAACAAAACCACTGTAACCTGGATCAAAAGAAATGTAGTAAATTGAGAAACAATTTTTAAAACTTGTGTTTCTGGGAGCAGCTAGGTGGCATAGTGGATAAAGCACTGGGCCTGGAGTCAGGAGTACCTGGGTTCAAATCTGGTCTCAGACATTTAATAATTACCTAGCTGTATGGCCTTGGGCAAGCGACTTAAACCCATTTGCCTTGCAAAAAAAACAAAAAACAAAACTGGTGTTTCTGACAAAAGAGTCAATTCTAGATATATATAGAGAAGAGAATCAAATTTATAAAAATACAAGTCATTCTGCAATTGACAAATGGTCAAAGGATATACAAAGACAATTGTCAGATGAAGAAATCAAAGCTATCAATAGTCATATCAAAAATTGTTCTGAATCATTATGGATTAGAGTCATGAAAATTTAATCCTCTCTGAGGTACCAACTCACATCTCTCAGATTGGCTAATATGACCAGAAAAGAAGATGATCAATGTTGGAGGGGATGTAGAAAATCTGGGACACTAATGTATTGTTGGTGGAGCTGTGAACTCATCCAACCTTCCTGGAGAACAATTTGGAATTATGCCCAAAGGGAACTAAAAATGTGCATACCCTTTGATCCAGCAATACTTCTACTGGGTCTTTATCCTAAAGAGATCATGGAAAAGAGTAAAAATGTCACATTTCGAAAAATATTCGTAGCAGTTCTGTTTATAGTGGCAAAGAATTAGAGACTGAGATGATGTCCAGCAATTGGAGGATGGCTGGATAAATTGTGATATATGTATGTGATGGAACAATATTATTCTATAACAAATATTGAGGGACAGGGTTTCAAAAAAAACTAAAGACTTTTAAGCATTGATGCAGAGTGATATGAGCAGAACCAGAAGAACAATATACACATTAACAACAACATGAGGTGACCAAACTTAATGAACTTGATCATTCCATCAGTACAATGATCATGGGCAATTCAAGGGGATTTGTGATGGGAAATAGTATCTGAATTCAGAGAAGGAACTGTGGAACTTAAATGAAGACCAAAGTTTATGATTTTCAATTTTAATAATCATCTTATTTTTCATGTAATTTTGCTATCTCTATTGTTTTCTTTCTTCCATTTGTATCTAATTCTTCTCTCACAACACATTAAATTCCAATCTATGCTTTCCATGGAAAAAATGAAAAGCCTATATCAAGTTGTCTTCTCTTGAGGGGAAAGCAGAGGCAAGGGAAGTAAGGAGAAAAATTGTAAAATTCAAAGTCATTCAAAAAAAATGATTGGTAGAAACTGTCATTGTATGTAATTGAAAACCAAATAAAATATTTATATAATGTTAAAAAGAAATTAAAAAAATGAAATGGGCAAATAGAAACTAATGATTTCATGAGGCAGTAGGACACTATAAATAAAATCAAAAGAATGAAAACTAAATAGAAGAAAGTATGAACTTTTCTAATAGAAAAAAACTAACTTGGAAAATAGTTTGAAGAAACAATTTAATAGTTACTAGACTCTGTAATTAGCCATAAAACACAAAAATGCCTAGATATATTTTAAAAATTTATTTAGACAGTCCTGATGTTTTAGATCCAGAGGGTTAAAAAGAAAGTGAAAGGACTGACAGATCATCTTGTGAAAAGATTCCCAACTGAAAACTCCTAGGAATATTATAGTCTATTTCCAGAACTTCCAGGTCAGAGATAAAATGTTCCATGCAGCCAGAAATAATTCAGATATCATGACCACAGTCAAGATCCTATAAGATTTAGCAAACAACTAAGAAATTAGGATTTCACCCAAGAAAGACATCCTCACCTTATCTAAGTATAATTCTTCAGAGGGAAAATGAATAATGAAATAGAAGACATTAAATAATTCCTGATGAAAAGAGCAGAACTGAATAGAAAATTTGGCATTCAGACACAACTCAAGAGAAATATGAAAAGGTAAATATGAAAGATTAAGGGACTCAATAAAATTAAGTGATTTATGTTTCTTATGTGGGATAAACATGCACGTAACTCCTAAAAACTTTACCATTATTGCTCATTATTGGGGCAATTAGAACTCTACTGACAAAAGACATGACTGGGATTAGTTTGAGATCACCACCCCTCAAAAAACAAAACAAAACAAAAGGAGTATTTGAAAGAGAGATACACTGGAAAAGGGGTAAAAGAAAGGTAGAATTGAGAAAATTATTTCACATAAAAGAATTGTGCAAGGTAAAGCTATTATAATAGAAAGATATACAAGGACTGGTCTTATAGTGCTTCAAGCTTCACAGGAATTGGTTCAAAAAGGGATATGTATGTTGATGCACATGCATAAATTTTCTATGTATATGTTCCATGCATATATATAGATCTGTGAACACAAATGCATATCTATATTTACATGCATGTGCATCTTTGCATGTATGTATACATATACACACAAACATATTGTACATATGCATTTAAGAAATATTTGTGCTTTTTTCCTCTTATACACAAATGAATGTATTCAAAGCATATGTATGTCTATATGTGTTTTGTGCATATATACTCAGTTGTGTATAAACATGTACTTTAATAAGGAAATAAGAAAAGAAGAGAATTAGTGATATATAGGGCATGATAAGAGAAAGGGAAAATTAAAAAAAAGAAAAAAATCATTTTTGAGGAGTCACAGAACAGAAAGAGAGAGAGAGAGAGAGAGAGAGAGAGAAAATAGTAGGGAGGCAAATACAAAGTGATCCTAACTGTTAATGTCAATGGAATGAGTTTACTCATAAAACTGAAGTAGATAATAGAATGAATTAGAAAATTGAGTCCAGCATCTTTTTTTCCCCTGAAAAAACAGAAAATAAGGAATGAGTAAAAAGTTTAGTATATAGAAATTCAAGAGAAATATTTTCCTATTGAATGACTACTCTTGGGGTGGCTAGGTGGCATAGTGGATAGAGCACTGGCCCTGGAGTCAGGAGTACCTGAGTTCAAATCCAGCCTCAGACACTTAATAATTACCTAGCTGTTTGGCCTTGGGCAAGCCACTTAACCCCACTGCCTTGCCAAAAAACTAAAAATAAAAGACTACTCTTACCAGATCAAAAAAAAATTACAACTCCATGCTATGTTTGACAAAAACTATAAATATATTTATATATACATAAGCGTGTATATCTGTATAGACACATATATCCATATATACATATCTATACATATGTGAGTATATGTGTCTCTGTGTGTGTGTGTGTGTGTGTGTGTGTGTGTGTGTGTGTGTGTATATATATATATATATATATATACTTATTAATAATGACAATTTTGTTGTACAGAATAGGGCCATAAAATATACTTTCTCATCCTTTCAAGAGCTTTGTCCATTTTCCCAAAGACAATTTGAGAAAAATATTGATTCTTCAATTGTTGACAGGATTGGAGTGAATCTGATAAAACCTTCAGCGATGTAGTATGATACGAGCCCATTAGGCAAACTGCAATCAAACAAATTGCAATTTAATGAGAGGCATCATATGAGAGAAACATGTTGGTAATTATTTCTGATCATATGCTATGCGGTTGCTAGCATCTGCAAATCCTCTCTGCCATAATTGTTCAGTTATAGAGGGATATGATAGATTTTCTAGTATCTTTTTGTAGTTTACTGAATTTAGTCGATCTTTTTTCTTTGACTATTTTTAGAAATAATCAATTGAAGTGTTTATTACTTTTTCCAAATATTTATTGCAATTTGATTAACTTGTTTGCTGCTTCTAAGAAATAAAGGAAGAAATTATTTACTTCTTTCCAAAAGAAGAGTTTATCACATTTTTATATTATAAGTCCTTTTGGCAGCATTGTAAAATTTACTCAGGGAAAGAAACAAGCTTTTAAACACATATGATTACAAAGGAAATAAATTATTTTGAAATGAAAAATTATATTAAATTCTTGATTATTCCTACCATTGCTCTATCAATTAATCTTTTGATCTATATAATAATAAATAATCTAAAAATAATAAATAAAAATAAATAAATGATCTATAAAAAAATATAGAATTGGAACACTGGTCAACACACCCTGACTCTTTTTCTTTTGTTTAATCATCAACAATCTCTTAGCCTATGTTAATTTTCTCAATATGATTTTTGAACTCTTTTGATGGTTCTTCTAAGATAAGTTCTATGTAATTGCCTTCAAAGAATCAGATCAAGATAATAGGAAGTGTATTTCAGTGTACCTTTGTGGCCAATGGAATTCTATTGTCCTATTTCTTTAGCAATGAATAGCAACGGTAAAACTCTTGCACTTTTGCACTCACTAAGTTCTCCTTATACAGTTCTTGAGTTTAGGCTCTGTGTCAAGCTCTATCAACCTCTATATAAGCCTCTGCAAATGATATCTTTTATATCAAAACAATATACATCTTTGAGTAAGATTATCTCTATTTCTACCTAAATGGGAAGAAAAGGCAGTAAACCTATGCTGGGCTCCTTAAAAGAGAATTCAAAGCCAGGGTAAAATATTCTCTTAATCCTGTAAAAGAGGAGTTTCACCTCTTCAGTTTTAAATTAAACTCAAACTGCTATACGGAGTAGGTATTAGTAGTGTTTGTATTATTACTTTTTCTCCTGATACTTAATATTTTTCTCTTAGTATTTGATGAGCCAAGGGAAAAAATGAGGGTTTTTAAACTGCAAGTTTTAAAACATTCAAAAGTTAATATCTTTTATCTTTTTTTCTAATTCCAGCTATTGGAGAATACAAAGAAAGATAGATAAGAAGGAAGGAGTCTTCTTTTCCCCATCTAATAAAATATATGGCTTTGCAAAATAAAAGATGAACTTATTCAGTTTTGATCTTTTAATGCATATTTCCTAATCTTGATTTTCACAAAAATTTTACATAAATCACATTTAAAAAATCTCTTTTTAAGACTACCTGGAATGAGTCTCAGGTTTATAGTCCTTTGTTGATCTAGTTAAAGGAGGAAAAATCAGGTGTAATATTCATAATGTGACACTTCACTGGACTCTATGAAGTCTGATTTTCTCACTGTCTTTCTAAATCCAAATCTTTTCATAGATAATTTTGATGATCTAAGCAAAGAAAATCTTCATTTTGTACAAACTGGATGACAGTAAAAGATCTATTTGCTGATGTATACTGAGAAATAAAAATAATGAAATACTGTTCTTCAGACTTCAACTCACACCTAGAAAAAATGTGACTCATTAAAAATCAGTTAATCATATATTTGACAGGAAAATTGATTGAAGAAATAAATGTTTGCTTATTTTGAGGGAATTTTAACAAATTTTTATACAGTATGAAATGAATATTATGATGATTTGTCTTACTGATTATTATAGAAGCTATGAAGTTAAATAGAAAAAAATACCACAAACTTTTAAATGTCTGAATTTGATATATTTGACAATTATCCTAATACTTTTACTGTTATATTTAAGGATTCTATTTCTGATCATTTAATCTTTTTTTCTTCATGACTGAAAAGGAAGACAATCTTGAAACCTGATGAGGAAAGAGTGTCATTAAAGCCCCCCAGAATGTAAGCACTACTCCTGAAATTTGAATACACAAGTTCCAAGCTTCTAGGCTACATGTCAGTTACTTTTCTAATTTTAAGAGAACTAGTATACATTCATTTTCTTTGTAAAATACAAGAAATTTATTTTAATTAAGTATTATAAATAATATAAAATTGAAGGATAGAAGCTGGAAAGAAAAGCTTTTAGAAAGACCTTGAACATGGTTAACAAGCATATATTTTTAAATAACTTTGAAAATTAAACATACCTTGATCTAATTTTTAAGCAGTATGAATTGCTTTATAAAGAAAACCAACTGCAAAATGGGAATTATAATATTCCAAATCTCCCAGAGTTGCTGTTAGGATCAAAAGAGAAAACTTTAAAGTGCTGAGCATAATTTCTGTCACATACAAATTGCTTCATAAATTTAATTATTACATTAGAACTTCTTGGGATTGAAATTTTTTATTTGCACTGAGGTAAATTACTTAACTGTTAACTGTTAAATAATTAAATGGAAAATGATAAGATGTTCTCACAAAAAAGAAAGGGTTGGTTTTGTCCAAATATTTCAGTACCCCAAGAAAAACTATTGTGAAGACAAATTTATAAAGATAGCACAACTAGCTGTATCTAGTTCAGTTCTTCATCATCATGCTATTTCCCCTGCAAACATAAAGAAGGTTCTTACCAGTAAGATCACACCCCCATGAATAATGTGAAATTATCTTTTATTAATTTACTTTTCCAAAGTGTATTTATGAAAGTTCCTGGCAGTCAAATGAAGTTGAGGAAATTCTGTACAATGATAGCTATAGTAGGTCTATCTATGATTTTCAAGAGCAGAACTAATAGAATAATTTTGTTGTTAGTAACATATTTTTTCATCTCTTTTAACAGCAAATTCCTCTGATAGGAGAATCATGAATATTTTATGATATGTTTTATTAGGGGTATCATTTAGTAATCTTGTGTAGAAAATAATGAGGATATAACATAGAAAACCCTGTTACCTGTACAGTAATTCTATTACCGTGAATTTGTAGATATTTATTGCTAATGTAACATATGATTAATCCATTATTATCATAAACTAGTTTGGTTTTAGTATATCTTTAACTCATGAAAATTGAGACCTTTTGTTTACATAAATTATAATTAATAATTACTATATTCAAAATAAAATGTTTCCTAATATTATTTAAATAGCTTTGACTTTATGGACCACCTGAAAGTATTTTTGGAATGTCTGAGGGTCCTGCATTCAACTCTGAGAACCACTTTGTTAAATAATAGATTAATTAGAATGATAACAAAAGTAGAGCATTGTCAATGTTAAAAACAACAAATAGTAAGTTGATCAATTTGTTTAGACCAAAGTGTTCATAGATGTATGCAAAGTATAAAAATAGTGACAAGATAGGCAGATATCAAGATAGCAAGTCTTCAATATATTTTAATTATTGCCTATAAATTCTCAGTATGGATGGAAACCTTCCTATGTAGAATAATCACTGCTTTAGTAATTCCAAAAAAACCTTAAATTATAGATTTTGTGGTTTGTGATTGCTGGGTCTTTTCCCCCTATATGGGAACTCCCTATATAATTTCAAATAACAGAGGGACTTTATTTCACTACTCTTTCATTGAAAGGTATTTTGTTTTCTCTGTTGTTTAGCCTTAATCCTTGATATATAGGAGTATTCCAAATATGAGAATATATTGGAGGAAAAACAACCATTCTCTTAGTGAAGTCAATTAATCTTGTAAAGGGTAGCTGGGACAACTTAACCAGTAGATGTGTTGTCTGATCTGTTGGAAAAATAGAAAAACAAAATAAATTTCAGCTTGATAATTGAAATTCTAAAAATTAATGAAATTCAGTATGATTAATTTTATCATCCCCAATAGTAGTTTTATTTCATTTGGATATATTATATATTGACTGATGCATAGTACTAATGCACTTTTATTATATTTATGGCAATATTTATTTGTATTATGTGATTCAGGATCCTTTCAGTATGGAAAGTGAAAGCATTCTTACTATGATATCTAAAATTTTGTGATTAATAAAAATGGAACATTTTACTTAGTTTCCATGAATTCTTCAAATAACAAAGATGTTTCCTTCCAACAAGTCAAAATATAAATATGATTTTATAAAAGATGACAGAAAATACATTTATAACTCTTTATAATAATAGATAAGCTCTTCCCTTTGCATAAAAAATGCATCTTAAATGCATTGAGGTATAATAGAAAACTACAATTTACTTAGAGCAGGGAGAGCCCTGGACAAGAATATTAAATTGAAATGTATTGATTCTTTGACCATATACTAATCCCTAAAAATCCCTCAGTCTCAGTTTCCTCATCTGTTAAAGGAGGGGAAAACTGTCAAGTAATGGAAGTATTTCATGAGGATAAAATAAGAGTGAGATAGGTATAGATATAGATGCATATATCAAACATTTATCATTATTATTATTAAAATGAGAGTTCATTGCAGAGTTGTCATATGTGGTTGGATTAAAATTGAATTGGGAATTTAAAAAATAAATAGACAACACAATCTAGAAAATTAATTTTGCATTAGCATCAGTGCTCTGTAGAATCAATAGTGAAGCCAGTTAAATATGATTGGAAAGGGGGATAGGGTGAAAGAGTCACCAATCAGTAAAGATGTGTCTCTGAACAGTTCA
Source organism: Macrotis lagotis (assembly GCF_037893015.1). Taxonomy (NCBI): domain Eukaryota; kingdom Metazoa; phylum Chordata; class Mammalia; order Peramelemorphia; family Peramelidae; genus Macrotis; species Macrotis lagotis. Next base: position 196,387,745 of record NC_133658.1, on the reverse strand, counting down.
ATATTGTGGGAAGTAGTGTGTGAAGAGAAAAAATTAAAAGAGGTCTAACTATTTGAAGTAGTCATTTTTTGTGCATTCAAATACTGTTGAATAAGGAATTACCCTTCACATTAGACCTACATTGTATCCAAACAACTGACAGATAGAAAGGAAGCTGATGAAGTTTACATATGGTGTTCTCCCCTTACTTTCCCTTTCACCATGATATGAACCTAGTCCTCTGGCTGCAGTGATTCTATTGGTCATCCTTTCCATTCTATTAATGGCATATTGTTGAAGTAATATTTACCCTATGAGAGCTGATGTCTAGATAATCAAACTTTAAGAATTCTCACATTGGAACTCTCAAATTCAGTATTATTTGCAAAGTAACTCCCAAAGTTAGGATAATCTACATTCTGAATCTCTTCTCTCAGTCCATGTGTAAATGGTTGATTCTGCTATGTCCTTCTGTAGTGACTCATCATGACTGTATCTTTTGTTGCATTATGGAAACAGGAAGATTATTCCCAGAAACTCTATCATATAGCTTCCAAGAATAAGAAACAGACACACAGAAGATAGTAATGAAACTGTTTGCTATCTACTTCTCCTTAAAACTGGCATATGTTCTTCATAGAAAAGAGTACATTGTGGGGGGAGGGAAGCAAGATTGGGGGAAAAATTGTAAAACTCAAAATAAATAAAATCTTTCTAAAATAAACAAAAAGATAGATTGGAGAGAACTTCTCCAAACCATTCTTGTTACTATGTGAGAAATCAAAGTTTTTGAAAAAGACAATGACTTTGGGGCAGCTAGGTGGCGCATTGGATAAAGCACTGGCCCTGGAGTCAGGAGTACCTGGGTTCAAATCCGGTCTCAGACACTTAATAATTTCCTAGCTGTGCGGCCTTGGTTAACACTATTTTCCTTGCAAAAACCTAAAAAAAAGACAATGACATTTCCCAGTTCATTTTTATACACCATGAAGGAAGATAGATCTTCTAGCAAGGTTTGACTTATTATTCAGCCAATCATAAGGAGGCATCCCATTTTTTTCTAAAGACCAGTTAGTATGAAGCCTGTGAACAGATTAACTAATTCCAGCTTATATTAATTGTTATTTTTTCACCTGTTTTGTGGTATATGACAGTTTTGTGACCGTGTAAATCTTTTATGATCCTGAAATACTAAATTTAACTTAACAATTATTTTAATATGACTTGTCTGTGTTTATTTAGTCTATAGCAGTCCCCTTCCCCTTGATTTTATTTCTTTTTTTCCCTAAGTAGTACTAGAGGATCTCATTTTAATTTCTTCTTTAACATTGCCTAGTACATCAGTAAAATGCAAATGTACTTCTAAGACTACTCCTTCCATCTTGTCATTTGCAATAGATTTTCCCTTGAATTCTATATTATCCAACCTAATTAAATTGTTTGTTTTTCATTGTGGGAAATCATTATCACAATTCACTCTTACTGCTGACTCTGGAGTTCTAGAAGCCTTGCCAATAACTGGTTGGGGCAATGCTATGTTATTGAAATTTGTTATTGCCCTTCAGCCAGACCTTACAAACACGTTTGCTTCCTTTGGTGATTTGCAGCATTAATTTCACAAAATATAAGAGAGCTGAATCTAAACAACTGTTCTCAACATTTTCTCACAGAATACATTTTGTTTTCCCCAAGTAGAAATTGCCTTAAAAGAGACAGCTATTTTCAATGTGTTTTAATGCTTTTCCTATATTGTACATTAGAGAATACAAGTTCCCCGGAAAATAGATGTAATCATTGAAAAGGTCAGACAACCCCTGGAAGAGTTTCATATAATGTATTAATTTATGCAAGACAGGGTCACGATAAACCACAGGGCAAGAGAAAAAAAAACTGTGACTAAAGAGTTTACAGACTTAACCTTCATTCAGCTAGATTTCCCTCTCCTTTACATTATACTAGAAATTATCTCTGTATAACTTCTGAGAATCTGAGAAATTCGAAGCTGGAAAAGACCTTAGAGCCCATATAATCTAACCTGAAGCAGGGTAAAAATCAACTGTGAAGAAATAAAATAGTTAAATTTATTAACTTCTGCATCTTACAAATTCTGTCATCTTTTTAAAAAGCAAACAATATGTAATGTCATTTATCATCAACCATGCATTTTTATACAATCTGACTTTGAGTGCACAAGTTTTGCAAGACATTGTTTAGACTTTCATCTTGCAACTTTCCTTTATGATACTGGATATTAAGTGTATCTTTGGCAAATAGTTCATTATTCCAAATCTAGTCAGCAGCATAATCCATGAGTTTTCAAAGGGTTTGAATAAAATGAATTACTAGACTACTGAAGGTCTTGATTTCTGATAATTTCCCCAACTTTTTATGAAATGTGACATGGCATTAGGTCATGAAATACTATTTATTCACCTTTTGGGAATTTCAGCAATTCATGAGCCAATTTGGCTTTTCATTATATCAATGAATTAATTAGGAATAATTTTTCCCTTAATGGGAAAACATGAAATCTGCTGAAATATTGTTTACTTTCCATATTTGGGTGACAGAAAGCACTCACAACTAGATGGAGGTGGAGGTGGAGGTGGTGTGGGGATGGTACTGGACCAGAGAAAAATAAAACTTCAAAAATATTATATTTAAAGTTAAAAAATAAGTTTTGCACACAAGTTTCTCCAGCTCCGAATGATACAAAGTTCATTGAGATGGCACTTTTAGAGAGAGCAGCTTCAGATCTGGGAATGAATAATAAGATAAATTTCACTTGCCTAATTAGTAGCCAAAAAAATTTTATTTTTCAAAGAAGGTGGAGATAGGACTAGACACCTCTAATGCTAGGGCACATGATCCTTTTTTGTGAGTGAAGAAGACGGAAGATCATTTGGTCTCAGAGAGGTCTTATCTTTATACTTTGCTTGTCTGCTACTGATGAAAATGTTTTTAAAAAGAGGAGGGAAGGAAAAGATAAAAAAACACCCTAAGATACTTTAAAACTAAAAATCTGAACAGCATTCTTTTTTTTAAACTACTCCTGGAGAGGCCTCTCTGATTTGTCTAGTGCTTGATACAGAACAGTCTTTTCTTGGACCATGTTTCACCTCTCAGTAAGAGAGGCTAACCTATCAACCCTTATTCTATGGAAAAGGGGCATTGTTTAATTAGGAAGATTTAGAAAGGAAGATAAATAGATTAAATACAGCCAGGGAACTGCAGAATTGTCCTTAATATCTCACAAATGGTTGCTTCAACAGAAAAGTTAGTGACAAAATATATACATCCTACAACATGATGTTAAAGACAGTCTTGTGTTGTACTCATTATCCCTGTTGGACCGGCCTTTTGTCCATCTGGGACCTCTGGGGAGGGAGAGCTGCAGAGACAGTTTGATGAAATCGAAATGGGGACTTGAGGAAGGGTTTGGATGGACATAGGGAAAGCAAGACCCCAGAGTAGATAGCAGCCTTCAGGTTAAAGGTAAGTTAAAGGTAAGCCAGCTGGCTTCCATGAAGTCAGTGAAGTCAGAGGCAATGAAAGAAACAGCAGACGGGATGGGGCTGCAGTCTAAAGGCATTCTACATTTTATTCAGGTCAAGCAGAGTCTGGTCCAGCAGAGGTGTTCCTCTTTAATTCATTCCAATTTATCTTCTAAGTAATTAATTGTCTTTCATAGTTTGGATACAAATCTCTCAGTAAACTCTGTCTCTTTGAGTTTATTGATAAAAATCGTTATCTCTACCTCATATTTGTCTTATTTCCTGAAAATACTTTTATTTGGCATCATTCAGACACTTCAGGTATTGTTTCATCAGTCTGATCTGCTTATCTAATCTCCCAGCAGTGTTACTCAAATCAGCTCAGCCCACTTTTCTGTAAACTTCAAGTCCCCCTCAATGATCAACAAAATTGCAAGCCACCTCCTTATTCTTCCTATCTGCTTCTTTCGTCATATCTGATGCCTTACCAATATTTTAATCTTTTCAGATGCTAACTCTCTCTTAATTGAATGTATTTAGTCTGGGCTTTAATATTTACATAATTCTAGTACCACCGCCAAAAGAATAAATTTGGGAAGTTAAAGCTGGCTCTGGGTGACTGATGCTGGAACTGTCCTCCATAATATCTTCTCCACTTCTCAATATGCCTTCTTTGAAGGCAAGCTGAGATAACATATTCAATTTTGTCCGCAGTTTCACAGTTTCTGGTACAAAAGCAGGTAAATTCATGGGCCTTTGCATTGATAGCTCTTTCCAAGGATTGTCTGAGTAAATGGAGAGTTTTCTGAATGTGTTTTCTTCAAATCTCACCTCTGTCATTAACAATATAGCTTGTGGAAATTATTTATCCTCTCTGAGACTTAATGACCACATCTGTAAAATGGGAAGAATAGTACTTGCAATATTTATAGCAAATCATTACTAGAGCAAAAGTAAATCAGAAACAAAATCTAAGAGTTACTTAGTCTAGCCTCAATGCAATACCAAAGAGTTGTTAGGAGCAGAATTGGAATGGCACAACGGTTTTCATTTGCCACATTTAAAAGAACTCAACAGTGTCTGCATTAACTATGAATCACTATTACAGCACAATCATCATCAATTCCTATTTTCATTTTTTCCTATAATAGCAAGCAAAAAAGTATCTATTGCCCTGTAGATTACTGCTACTCTTTAGTGACTCATTTAAATAATGCTACTAGTTTCCATTACTTCTGTCTAAATGATCTTAGGTATATAACTGAAAAGAACCTTAAAGACCTTCTAATAAAGCTTGTTCATTTTAAAAATGATGGAAGTAAATCATAAAAATACTATATGACTTACCCACATCACCTGGTTATCATGATACCTTTATACCTCAGGTCAAAAAGCAGCAACCCAAATTCAAAAACAATTCTTCACCACCCTTACACCATTCTTTTCCAAAGTAGCGAACTGAAGACCAGCAAAAAGCAACATCAGGCCTTAAACCATCTTCTCTCTCTCTCTCTCTCTCTCTCTCTCTCTCTCTCTCTCTCTCTCTCTCTCTCTCTCTCTCTCGTTCTTGCAAGGTAATGTGGTTAAGTGACTTGACCAAGGTCACAGTTAGGTAATTATTAAATGTCTGAGGTCAAATTTGAACTCAGGTCCTCCTGATTCCAGGGATCATGCTCTCTATTCACTGGGCCATCTAGTTGACCCTAACCCATCTTCTCTTGTATCTCTATCAGGTACTGAACCTCAAACAATGGATCTCTTTATCTTTCAGGTCATTATCCACTGACACCCGAATCAACCTTTCGTTTCTCCTTATATTAGGGAAATAATTTCTGGACCCTATTACAAGAAGTTTGAGGTTCTTGTATCCATCCTTGAGGCACTTAATTAAGATTATTAATCCTCTTGTCCTTCTCATAAAATTAATTAATCATCCCAAGACTTCAATTTATTCATTACATTAAGTGTCCTGGCTTTTTATTTCATCATCCTTCTCTGATAATATGAACTATACTTGTCTTTTATTTCAGTTTCATGTAGATATTATGATGTCCTTGATTTTATCTTCATTCATAAATATTCCACCACAGTGTGACAGAAGAAGAAAATGCCACAAACTGACCAAATCTTCTATCCTTCTATACATATGCAACATGAAACACCGTTTTTAACCCATTCTTTATATTCACAATGAATTCTACTCACCCTAATTCTTGTTCTTTTGAATATTATCCCTGCTCTAGCCTCACTTTCTTTCCTTCCTTATGTTGACCATATAGTTGATCAATTCATATATTTGCTTCCTATTACTAGCAATTGTTTCTATCTTGGCCAGAAATCCTGATGGCCTTTCCCTCCCCAATTTTTTTTAATTAGGTAAAAGATCATTCTTTGATTCATTCTTACTTAGTCTTAATCACTTAAAGGGTCTCAAACAAGCTGAGAGCTAGAAAAGACCTTAACATTACATCTAAGGTCATCTTCAGTCTTTCTGATCTATATCTTGCCACTGGACGCAGCCCTGACTCATTTAAGTCTAATTCATTTGCAAGTCATGACATTAAAAGCCTCATACCATGGTTTTCTTCAGAAATAAAACTTTTATCCACATTTTTTGTCTCCATTCCCTTTCCCATTCACTTCTTAGCCCTTTGAAAATTTTACTTCCTTGTGCCTAGCACTGAATTTTGTATGTAGTGATGGATGCTTAATAAATTATTATTAATATGGATTAGATGGAGAGGTATATAGACTAGATCAGAAAAATTAGTATTGTGGGGATCTAGAGATATAAGTAAATGCCCTAATGAGAAAATTCATTGTAAAAATTCATAGGTCAATACCTCTGTCACTCAGAGACTTCTATGGAACACTAAAAGGAAAAGGAACTTGATTACATACTGCCAATATATTTTAGTATATAACTTGAATTGTGGTTTGGAGACTGATAGCTTTAATATCTACCTAACCCTCTTCCAGAAGTCAACTATCATTGTAATGATTGCTAAATTATTTCATTCTGGCATAAAAATATAATGAAACAAGATAATTAAACTGTGTAGTTGTGAATAGAAAATTACAGGCTAATGTTTTTAATCAGATAAATTTTAAAGACCAACTATACTCTGTATTTTTAAAGTGAAAAAAATCAACACACCCAAATTCATTGATGTCAGCTCGCTCTCTCTCTCTCTCTCTCTCTCTCTCTCTCTCTCTCTCTCTCAATCTCTCACTTTCCATATAAATGTACACATACGCACATATAAATATGTAGACACTTGAAAATATACATTTATATATACTTATGATCTGTGTATATGTGCATATATTCCTATATGAACCGAATATAATAGCATGCAACTGTTTTTATTTATAATAAAGTTTAATATTAGAAATTGCTCATTCAATTTTCCTTCATATTTGTGAAATTAATTACCTGATTCTCTAGGCTGATTATTTATTATTTTTATTGTTATAGCATGTTTAAGCTATAAGGACCCACCTTTTTCAAGTCATTTATGATCTCCTATTGGAAAAACTTTAACTACTCCAAAGTATTGGTTAGCATTTTTCAGCAGATGTGACAAAAATGGTTTTATTATGTACTGGTTAAAAAGGGGTATTTAGAGTCACATAGGAGAAAAACAATTATAGATAAGTTGGGGCAAATCAATATGCATTCATTGTGTGGTTTTCGTAGAATGACAGTATTTGATCTGGAAAAATGGAATGTGTATTTTCTAAAGTAGCTGGCAGATAGGCTATTCTGATTCAGGGTTTATTTTAAAGGGCTACAGTGGGATTGAAATGAAAGTATTTCCACATATGGATCAGAAAAAAGCTGAATCAGAACAATACTCATAGCAAATAGCTCAAGTTGAAAAGCATTCATAGTTTAGAAATTTCTTAAATTATTGCTAAACCTATTTTTTTGCATTTAGTAAAAAAATGAAAGGTAGGAAAGAAGGTAGGGAAAGAAAGGGCAGAAACAAAACTAGACTTAGCAAAATAATACTTTCTACTTCTTAATTTATAATGCTTATATTTTTTCCCTCTTTTTAAGTAGAAAACTATTGGCAAAGCAGGTTAGTGTAATTGAAGGTGCTCTGAAAAAAACAGTCAAGAAGTTGGGTTTTATTCCCAACAGGGCCCATAATTAGCTATATGATTACTGGTAAGTCATTTTCTCCTTTCTGTGACTCAGTAGCTTTATCTGTAAAATGAGAAACAAACCGGATGATCTTTAAGTTTCCTTTGTAAATCTAAGATTCTATTTTGAGAAAAGATTTTGTTAGAGAACATTTCAAAGTTGACTAAGTAAATATTTCAAACCCCAAGCAACACTCAATCGATAATATCCAGGAGACTGCAAGAGGCAGAGCCCGGAATAGGTGGGAGCAATGGACTTCCAGCTTGATCCCAAGATCCAACTGCCACAAATTTAATATATACTTTAATATATACTATTGGGGCTGGAATTACTTCAGCTACTGGCACCAGACTACTCCTCTAATGTACCCATGTTAAAGGATTTAAAATGTACTCATTCCAATTATAGGCTTCAAAAGAGTCCTCTGCTGTTATTGTTCATCTCTATCCCACTAGGTTGGAAGTGAGCAATTTGTACACTTGCTACCTTTCTTGGATGTGATAGGCATTTCTCAGTTTACTTTGGGAAAAATAGCATTCTAAGCAGGCCAGAATCACTTGGATATCCCATCTAGGAATGATGTAATGAGACTGTGCTACTTTTTTTTCTGGTTTTGGGGGATTGGGGACATGATTAAGAAGGACAGATGGGGTTATTTGTATTATGCTGCTTGAGGTGAAATTCTTGAACAGGATCAAGGTGGACCAGAGCAAAAGCATTTGCCAAGAATGTTTTCATTAATCACAAACAAAGTTAGAGGTTGGAAGATGATTAGATACTTTCATTGTTTCAACCATAGTGATGCCAACTAGAGATCTGGCAGCATTATTCCCATGACCCACAGGGGAGCTTCCAGGAAGCCAGTCATTGAGTTCCAGGCAAGCATGGCTGAAGATCTGAGAGGAAAGGTCATATTGATGACTGGTCTATCAAAGACTTGACTATACCATGTGTTGCTACTTTTTTGCCAGATATCACACACTGTTGGTCTTGCCCCTTGCTGATATGGAAAGAAAAATCATACTCAAAGGACAAAGGTTCCTTCAGCATCCAGACAATCACTAGCATTTTATTTTCTTATTCAAATTAGGCCATAAAGTGAAATGACTCTGAAAAAGTCAAGAGAGAAAAACTCTTTGCATAACATACCTCTCACAATAACAAACATAATGTATCAGTAATGCCACCATTAACTTGGTCCTCTTTGAAAACAAAGAACAAGTATTATTATTATTATTGTTATTATTATTATTACTATAAAGAAAGCTAGAATTTAATTTTACATTTGAAAATAATTTCTTCTTTATTTTTCAAAGTTTTGAGGATTTATTATATAGGTGTATAACACTTAGCCACAAGGAAAACAACCAGTCCAGAATGACAAGAGTCCTATAGCGCACAATCATGAGGCAGGGATGTGGGATCTGCATTAAAAGATGGTATGTCCTTTTTGCCAGGGAGGTGTGTCAAATAGAGTCTTTCATGAGATGTTAGGGCTTATAGAGTCTTTCGTAGGGTGGATGATGTCTGTCTCCTGAAGGATTCTGCCTTCCCGAGAATGTCACCAAGGGTTGTTCCATCTCTGCTCCTGTGGCCTGTGGTCAGCAACACCTGGTTACTTGGACCTCTGTCTCATCATTCTTTTGTGTTTCAGCCTACACATTTCCTTCTTCCTCCACTTGGCTCTCATGGTACAATAGAAGTCGACAAAACGGTGCTAAGAAGAAGAGCGAAAATAATATCTTTCCATTGCCTTGTACAATGTGGAAATTTGAAAAAAGTAAAACATCCAGTTATTTAAATAAAAGCTATAATACTTCTTTTGTCTCCCTTTCTCATGAAAACCATTTTCCTTTCTTTTTCTAATGCATGATGGTATTGTTTCTTCCATATACTTATAGGTATATGATGATTTCATTTAATGTGTGACCCAAAAGATTTGAAAAAATGTGGTTTTCTTTTATATCAAGATGAAATGTGTGACTCTGACAGATTTCAGCAGTTTTCACCTCTGGACTCTGTATGCTGTAACTATTTTATAAGTTATGAAATGGTTTTGCACTACAATCAGAGGCAACTTGGATGACATTTCAGACATTACAAACAAAAACAAAAGACAGAATAGACCTGGATTTATAAAACCATTTAAAGATGATCTTTAATCACTTTATGCCTCCGCTATGAGGAACAGGTCTTCTGATTGGCATTAAAGAATAATGCTTGAGGGCGTGTGGACTGCTGACAGATCATCTGCATAGAAGAACTTTATAACACTGGCAAAAAACTAGGTGGAATTGGTTTTATAACCACAGTAAACATTCAAAACCAACCTCTGGAACAAAACTTCCTTCCCTATCACTCAACTGTATGTTCAGTAATACAGTGGAATAATACAGTGGACATAATATTGGGAACCAGAGTCAAGAATGAAGATTCAATTCTAGGCTAAAATGATTACAAGCAATTTAACCCTAGCCAAGTCACTTAACCTACATACAAGTCACTTAACCTCAATTTCTTTATGTGTGCAAAGGATTAATAATAGCAGGATAAAAATAGGGGATCATATGAGATAATATTTATAAAATGCTTCGCATAATGCCAGGGACACAGCAGTTACTTAATAACTATTTACTTCTTGCAAACACACATTCTCCTTGCACTACTTTGTCCTATTAGAGCAATAATTGTTTATATCAGTGAAATGATGAATTAGTTAAATACTATTGGATTTTTGTCACTAATTTACTACATGTTGGGGTGGAGGGCATGTAATGGAAGAAAGATACATTGCCTAGGAACTAATAACTTCTATTGCTTAATAGAATTGTGGATTTTGATCGAGTCACTTCACTTTTTTGGATCTCAATCCCACTTCTGAAAATGAGAACATTATTAAAAAACTACATTTAGAAAGTCTATGTTCCTATGGGTGTATATAACATGTTTTCTTGCACTGTTTGGATTGATTGTAAGCATTACTCCCAACCCTTATAGATTTTATGTTACAGTAACAGCAAACAAATTGCAAGAAAATCTGGGAACACTACCAATTTTAAGGCCAGAAAACATATTTACTGAGACTTTGCAAAATGGTTTTCCTTAATTAGATCCTACATCATTACTTTTTGGTTCATAAAATACATATATTGATCCTAGAGGAAGAATGGAGAATCAGGAAGACAAGGTCAGATTATACCTTCTATCTATTCTTACCAATGTGGGAACCTGATCAAGTCTACTAACCTCTCTGACTTCAGAGAACTCTCTAAAAACTCTGTTATAAATAGTTGTGTACAGGGAGCTGATGGATGCACAGAATGCCATGGATAATGTCTCATGATTGAAAGATGCTAAGGAAATTGTTTCTACGAGAATCAAGGTTACACATACAGACATTTAGGTGATATATACATACATATCACCTATATGTCTGGATGTATCTAAAGGAAATAAAATGTGATCAAATGAACCAGACAGACACAGAAAAGTTTGTAAAACCAATAAACAAAGACATTTATCATACCTCTTTCAAACTAATCATTTTACATATCCATATTTAAACATTCATGCTGGAAATTTTTAACACATAAAAAACTGATAATCTCTCAAACAGACTTCAAAAAGGCTACACACATATATGTACATATACATACATATATATATATATATATATATATATATATAGTATATAATATATAGAGATTCTTTAACTAGTTCTGGTCCTGCTAACAATGTAGTGAATAAGATGGTTATTGATTGGTTATCAAGTTATTCAAAAGCTTTTAGTGGGCTTATGCCATCTCTCTCTCCACCTCACTGACTTTAGCTGTTTCTGATGTTATAATACATACCTTTGTCATTTGAGAAAATCAAATAAGAAAAGATGCCTTGAGTCTTTCTATCATCTGAGGCCATGTGATCCTTAGAAACAGGTCTCACTTCTTGGCTTCTTTTTATATTCTTTTCTGGTCTAGTTGAGAGAAATAGAATCTCTGCCTTTAAAAACTTTGAGAACATTAGAGGACCAAGTTCTAGGAATCTAGGTTGGGCAGTACAGTCTGGATTCTGCAAATTAGCTCTCTTTGATGCCCAGAGATATATCCATCTTTAGGAAAAATCTTCTGGACTAAAGTCAGTGGAAGATAATATGTGTCCATCCAACAATCCTGACATATTTGGACAAGAACTTAGTAGGTTAAAGGTTTTGGGCTATGGGGTTTGAGAGCATCTCCACCATGACACTCACCTCCCACAGACTTGGAAGTTTTTTCTAGGGAACAGATGGGCAGCTATGATTCACAATGGCTGAGGTTCAATGGGTGTGAGGGTCTGAATATGAAGTTCCAGATATTGATGCTGCAAGCAGAGGGGATGAAGTTTCTCAGCACCACAGAACTCAAGACTCCAAGGTCCCAGGCCTCAGCCAAGCTGCTTCTACCAAAACTGTGTGGCTCTGTCCAGTTACTCTGAAGATAAATGCAACTTAAGAGGGAGTGGTTTGTCCTAGGAGGAGCAGTTATCCCTCCTTCTAATTAGGGTTCCCTGAGTGCCCAGCAGGTGCCCTTTGCCTTATCCTTACCCCCAGGCTGTCCACAGGCAGTGATGGCCAGAGTCCCAGACATATCACAGCATGGATCAGGTCCTCTGACCCTCCCTGGGGACTCAGGTTCAATGGCACAGAGATGGATTTTGGTTGAGGCCTAGGGGCTGCCCACGGGCAGTATGTCAGTTTGTATCCACAGGAGAGGATACCATTGTTTTCAGTTTACTCCCTTTGGAACATCAGTCTCTGAGTAGCAGCCTTTCCCTATAAACTTCAATTGGACTGGCCCCTATAATTTCCCCTAATCATCCACAACCTTAACACCTCTCACCCATATAGTGATGCTGAGGTTCTCATGCACCATTGATTCTCTGGTTCAAGGGACTATCTGGGAAGTTACTCTTGACCAAGAGCTGGAGAAATCAGTGATCACTCTCAGTACTCCTTGCATCCATTGTCAGATTTTCCCATTATTCCAGTCATCTGAGTTCTCCAATCCAGTGTTCTATGGTGTCAGACCTGACCTTGGCATTCTCCTCTTCACTGACTGGAGGCAGTATGGGAGGTCTGGCTGAGTTCTGCTCCCCAGGAATTATGCTGCTTGTATGGGACACTCCAGGCTGTTCACCAGAGCCTTTCTGAGATGGTCCTGGATTAACTCTTTTTGAATTTGGAGAGAAGGCGAGGACTCCACTTGTCCTCTGATTACTGCTAAAAAGCTATCAGTACCCAAGGCAGTTGCTACCTTGAGTCATCTGTATAAAGAGACTGTTAAAATAAGATTTGCTTTAATACTAGTTTTTTTGGCTTAGGAATCAGCAGTGACTAACAACCAGGACATTTTAAGCATACTGCTTGAAAAATGTTCCAAGTATAAAGTATCTGATGCCAGTCTTGCGAGGTGCCAAGTAGAAACGCTCAGGACATTAATTTGGGAGGTGGAGTGAGCCTTGAGTATGAAAAGTATGTCTTTTCCTTGGGAGAGATAAGGGATAACCCCTTATGTAGATCTTCTCTACCACTACCACCAACACCAAAGGTAATACCCCACTAGGTAGGCACCACCTCTCCTGCAGATCTTGCATATCAGTGATGTATTAAGGGTGAAGTTGAACTGGTACATCACCCTAACTTCCCCTTTCCAGGTAGCCACTGCTACAACAGCCTGGGATAACTCAACTTTATGGGTATCTCACTTTAGCAATGATTTAGTGGATCGAGTTAGAAAGGTCAGGATAGGAGTAAGAAATGTGGAAAGGAGGTTTTGGTGCACTATGGTTATCTTGATATCAAATGTATGTGCAGCCAGTGGTATTTTGGGGGGAGATAAACTCTGTTAAGTGTGAAAAATGAACTTAGTACATCAAAACTACATTGGAAAGGCAAAGAAGATTTCAACCAACTCCCCAAAGACTAAAGTTAGTGTTAAGGAGATGATGTCCTTGAAATATTTGGGGAAATGTTTTGGTTTTCTTTTTTCCCCCTGGCCATTTCACTGAAGTAAATGAAATGAAATCTAGTGACTGATACCTAATAATAAGAAGGAAGACCCAGTGAGAAAGAGCTCCAGCAGATGACAGTAAAGAAGAAACAATCTTTCAAATCCCTCAGGTACCCTAGATTCATGAGTGACAGATGAGATAGTAGATCAGTCAGATGCTATTGTTACCAGTGAAATCTACTTTGGTGGACGATGTTACCCAGTAATGAAATCACTGCTCCTTGATTTTGTCATAATAATTTTGTGCTGCCCGCTAAAAAATAATAATAATAATTTTTTGCCAATCTATATTAAAATATAAAGGGAATTTAGAAGGGGATAAAAGCAAACAAACTTGATTAATTGGATGAAAAACCCAATAACTTCTCTTTTGCAAAACATTGTCACACTAGAAAATTAATAGAATCTAGAACTTGAAGGGATCTTAGAAATCAACTAAGTTAATGCCCTCTGGGTACAATAAGAAATTTCTATTCCATCAAAAGATGTCTAATTTCAGCCTGATGTTACACAGTGAGTAAACAGAAAAACTACTCTAACCTCAAAGACAGTGTTTTTTTTAGAGCATAGTATTAATCCTTCATAGTAAGTAAATTGGTCTTATTGCCCAATATTGATCTTTGCTACTAAAATAATAATCACCTAATAATATTTTCATTTCCCCCTATTTAGTTGTCTTTCATTAAGATTATGCCATCAGCATTCTAGTGATTGGTAACTTTTCAGTGACTCAGGGTTATTATTAGAGTCAATCTGCATACTTTTTTAACAGGCAAGTAATTCATCTAGAATGTTCCTAGCATTTGATTTGCATATTTAAACATTGTCCCGTGGAGATTTATGAAAAAGACTTACAGTTACTATTATCAATTCCTGTAGATAATGACGTTTGGATCTTGCCCACAGGGAGTGTGTGTGTGTTTGTGTGTGTGTGCGTGTGTGTGTGTATGTGTGTGTATGTATGTGTGTGTGTATATGTGTGTGTGTGTGTTTTCCATATTTTAACACCTCAGGAAAGTCCATAGAGAAGAATTACTTTTGAGCCACGGTAATGACGTCTTGTTACCAATGTCTTGATATAATATCCAGACCAAAAAAGATGCTATGGTTTTTATACCCTTAGTTTTGGATATGATCATTTCAAACAGGCAAAATTTTAAAAATAAAAATGTTCCCTTTCCTGAATGAAATGAATTCAATGCCATAGTACTTTATAGGATACATCATTAGCATTCCCATTGCATAGTATTGAAAGACTTAAGGGAAAAGTAGTCAATGCCATCACTTCATTCTAATACAAGTCAAATCATTAATACGTTTTATAAGTAATTACTATATTTAATGCCCTGTCTTAAGTTCTAAGTAAAAAAAGAAAAATGAGAAACCAGTCCCTGCTGTCAAGCAATTCATAGTCAAGGAAACAATATACAAATAGCTATGTAACAACAGGATTCATACAGGATAAATTAGATATAATCAACATAGGGAAGGCACTTGAATTGAAGGGGTTCAGATGTCATCTATAGTCATGTCTCGGTGCTTTACGTAGAGAGAACAAAAGCAAATTTTTAAAAAAATCTGCTCTCAAGGATTCTGAATTCTGGAGAGTAGATGTGCACACCTAAGTAAAGGTAATTTGAAGAAACCTTTACATATTGAAGTGATGAGGGAATTTCACTAAGAAATTGGGACCTCTTCTGAGCCTTATGGTCCTTGAAAAAAGTTATGATAAGGGACTCCATTACACTTATAGCTGAGGGTTTCTATGTTTCCATTGGAGAGGGGGAGAAGAATAGGGAAATTTTTTTCAGAGAAACATCACAGTATTCCAAAGTGCTTTTGCTAGAACCTGCCCAATGTATATAGGTATCCAGGAACATCTTGTTCATTTAAGTTGCCATATATTTTTCTGGAGTATGCCCTCTGAAAGGTTGGATATGCTACCAGATATTATAAACAAGTTCAGTCATTCTCTTCTCACCATTCCCTAACCTAATATCATAAAATAACATTGTTTCTTTCATTTGAGTATAAATAAATGATGGCCTTATGGAATTATGGTTAATGAGGCCAGAAGTATATTTTAGTACCCCAAATAAACTGTTACAACATTGTTAATATGACATGGATTAGATGTGATTTGTAGGGTTACATTTTTTTAAAAAGAAAGCATCTATTTCTCTGCAAATATAATTAGATTGAATGCAAATAAAGTACCATTTCAGTTATTAAGAGCTCAGTTAAATAAAACAAGATTTATATGACATCTTGTTCTGAAGAAGACATTTTTATGAGAAAGCAAGGCTGCATTGACACATACATTTACACACTGAGAAATGTAATCATTTTTATGTTGGCAGGAGAAAACAGAGGGCTGAATTTGATTGGCTTATGATTAGCTTGTATGAGGTGGCATATCTTTCATAAATACTTAACATTCTGTGAGAATACAGCCTTTTTGTTGTTTCTTCTTACAGTAGATTCTAATCATATGCATTATATATTTCTCTAATGTAACTTCAAAAGTTTTGAAAGGATAATACACAATTATTTTTTCCTCCAATATGCTTTAAATGGTAAGATGACATTTTTAAGCACATTCTACTTTTTGTAGCAACTGTGCTTCTGTTACTGCAGACTCAAGAAAAATTCTGAGACAGAAAAAGGAGCTTCACAAAGGAGAAAACTCAGAGAAGTGAAACAATTTGAAGAAAATCATAGAACAAGTGGCAGAGCCCAATCTAAAACCCAGATACTTTCATTCAATATTTCATGTGCGTTCTATTGGTCATACTTAAATCTTACTATAGTAATTTCTTGAGTTTCATGTCTTAGTATAGTAATAAAGTTGAGATATAATTATAGAGAAAATTATCTATTATTTAATAATAGAGGAATAGTGTTATAGTGGAAATGTCATTGAATTTTTAAGTGGAAAAATGTGAATTTTAATCCTTCTTCTGATGTTTACTAGATATGTCACCTTAGGCAATTCACCTAGTGTCTCTGAGGCTCAGTTTTTATACCTTTAAAATTATTCTAGACAGTCATCATAAGATTGAAATAAAACATGCAATGTGCTTCGAAAACTTTAAAGTACAATACAAATTTCGATCATTATTTTTGATTATGTTTTAAAATGGTTTTATGTTGAATTATCCACAACAGAGAATTAATACAAAAATAAAATACACATGGTACACAGACAAAGCAGGCATGCAGATAAAGTCAATCCATAAGTAGATAAATAATACAGGATGATCAACATAGGTGTAGACATAGACATAGATTTAGATTGAGATAGAAATTAGTACATAGCCACAGGCATAGACAGGTGTGGGCAGTTATATATATGCAGACTTAGATACTCATAGACATAAACATGGGTTTTCCTAATTATTGTCAAAAGCATTATTATCTTCCTACTTACCTAAACTCATCACATGGATTTTATACTTGATTCCTTTCTCTCACCTAAACTCCATATTCTATGAAGTCTTTTCTTCTGTGTACGTTTTCTTCTCTAATTCATTCTATAAATATCTTTTTTTTAAATATCTAGTTGTTTGAATGTTGTCATTCCTATTAAACTGTGAGCTTTCTGAAAGCAGGAAATGTTTTTGCCAATCAAGGGATACCTTGGAACATAGTAGGTTCATAATAATTATTGATTAAACAATATAGACATTGACATAGATAGATTAGATTTAGAAGCAGATGTAATGAAGATTAGATAGATGATAGATAGATATATAGATAGATGAATACATAGATAATTTAGTCAGAAATAAAGATGGTGATATAGAGGCAAAGGGAAAGGCAGAATTCAATGTTGAGATAGATGTGATTAAAAATATAGCTGTAGATAATATACTAATAGAGATAGATAGTTGTGAATGTGGATATATTTGTAAAATATGTAAAATTCAATTATATTTCAGTTATATTTGATTCTTCATAACCACCTTTTCAAGTTTTATTGACAAAGATACTATGGTGGTC
Source organism: Macrotis lagotis (assembly GCF_037893015.1). Classification (NCBI taxonomy): domain Eukaryota; kingdom Metazoa; phylum Chordata; class Mammalia; order Peramelemorphia; family Peramelidae; genus Macrotis; species Macrotis lagotis. Next base: position 196,370,073 of record NC_133658.1, on the reverse strand, counting down.
TGACCATTTCTTCTTCAGATCATTTTATAAATGAGGAAACTAAGATAGAGTTAAGTGAGATTTGCCCAGGATCACCTTCCTGGTAAGGTCTGAGGCTAGATTTGACTTGTTTTCTTGAATGCAAAACTTTTATCTTTGTAACCAATGTAAAGATATGTGTGTATGTATGTACGTATGTGTGTATGTGTGTATAATGAATTTGTGTAAGTATGTGTATTTCAATGTAAAGATAGAAATAGAAATAGAAGGTCTTGCATTATTATAGGAAACTCTCAATTAAGACATTCTTTCACGAAAAAAGAGGTATAATTATTTTTAAAGCTAGAGCCTTAGAGATTTGTCTGGGGTACTGAAAAGTTAAGCCACTTGCCCAGAGTCACACAGCCAGAAGGTATTAGAAGCTTAGCTTGAACCCAGGAGTTCTTGAGGAAAACTGTTTCTCAGTCATCCTCATCACCCTCTTCATAAGCATATCTTAGAATCATGCAGTTTAAAAAAGGGAAGAAATCATAGAATTCCATTAATCTGGTTTCTCTATTGAAGTTTGAAAAGTTGTGGGAAGTATCATATCTCTTACAAAGGGTCCTTGAATTAATAAACATTTCAGATTTCAGACTTCTTTTTCTAAAGCTATAAAACATTATCAAATATGGCATGAAATATTACAGTATAATAAGCATACTAGCTGTAGACTAAATCAATAAAATGCCTTTCATATATATAGCTATGGCTATGTTTCACATGTTTATGGAAGATATTGAAATATATTTATTTTAAAATGTTACTGAGTTTATATATTTTTATCATATGTATTTTTAGTCAAGAGTAATTAGTCAAATTTATGTCAAGTGGATGGTCTACAAAATTTTTTATATTAAAAAGAGATCCTCAGAATTTAAGGCTTGGGAATTTTACATTTATGTATATATATATATATATATATGTATATATATATATATACACATCTATATATACATATCTATACACACATGGCTACATATATATATATATAGTTTAACTTTCTTAAAATTGAGAACCAAAAAGGATAGTTAAGTGGTTGTCTTAAGATCACTAATGTGTCAATTAGTGGAGTCAGATTCAATCTCAGCTTTTACCATCTTATATTTTTATAGCATGTTATATTTTTAAAGTATTTTTGCATTTCTTAAAACTTTAATGTTTCCTATAAACTAATAATTTCAGAAGTGTTGATGTTATTGAAGCAATAAAGTGGGGCTCAGATAAATACAAACATTATCTCAAGACTGATAATTGGAATACCCTGAACTATGAATACTATCTTCACTAAAATAAACTATAACATAGTAATTTAATTATGCAAGAGATCTCTTATGCAAATATTATTTCTTCTGTAAAACAATGATGATGATAATAATAATAAATCAACAATTCCTCATTACAAACTGATTTAATTGCAAACAACCTCAAATTGTTTGTCAAGTTTCTAACTTTTGACTCCAGTCTATAAAATTGAATAGGTTACTTAGGCAATTAGCCATAATTTCTGCGTGGCTTCAACTTGTCACATCAATGACTGTGTGTGTGTGTGTGTGTGTGTGTGTGTGTGTGTGTGTGTGTGTGTATCTACTGCATAGTTAGGAGTGATATTGAAAGAGCAGATCAGAGAGGAAAAACAAGTGAAGTGACTGGGAATGGGTGTCTTGGAGCAAATTGAACTATAGAAGTATGTAACTTAATTTTCAAATATGTAAATGGTTTCCATTTGAAGAAGAACTCAAGTAATTCAAAAATAGAACTAGAAGAAAAACAGATTTTTATGATAATAAGAAAAAATTAATTGGATCTTGGCAAAAGTGTCATCATCTGGTTTGGGAGGTTGTGGGTTCCTCCTCATTGAACATCTTCAACCAATGTTAGACAATTATATGAGATTTGAAACTGCACATATTGTTATTCCCCTTTTCAGAGAAGGAAACTGGGGCACAAAATGGTTAAATGACATGATCATGACCTTACATAGCTAGCAAGTACTTGCATCAAAATTAAAAATCCAGGTCTCTGTTTACTCCCAATTGTACACCACATGGCTGAATATATGCTACTTGAGTAGCATAATTGTAATGTAGCAGAAATTCTAGATTTAGAATTAAGATGACCAGGGTTAGTTCCAAAGTCATAGGGCATGTTATCTTTGACTTAATCATAATCAGAATGAGCCTTGTATTAGCAGTCAAAAAATATGCAGTATATAATGTTTATACTCTACCCATGTGGCTATGTTGTTATTAGGTAAGCTTCTTGGAAACTATAAAGTACTATATTATAATGTAACCCACCAACATCTTGATGAGGTTCTATTCAAAAATTATCTCTGAAATTTTTCTTCTGACTTAGAATCTGCTAAGTTAAAGGATTTTGAGAATTGACCACATTTTTAAAAAGATACATTTAAGACTATATATAGAGGGATATAAAATTAGTGAGCAATATATCAAGATTCATATATTTATGAAAATATTATATACATACTTTCTCTCTAGTCATTTTATATGTATATTGTACAAATGTATGTATATAGTGTGTACATATATGTACAATCATTTATGTATATTTTCTCTAAGTTATAGTTACACATATGGATATATGCATGCATTGTATACATATATTATATGTGTTTTCTCTGTCTTTAAATATGTGCATACATACACAAACAGGTATTATATATATATATATATATTTATAAATGTATAAGAGATACAAATACAAATACAAATGGGGTATAGTTTTTAAGCTTTAGTAACTTAAAATTGCACTAAAACCTTTGGAACAAAAACACATCATTGCATACACATCTATGTAAAGACATATGTGAAATTGCCTATATATGTGTAAACACATATACATTTAGTTTGCATTCAAGTCTTAGGTTTTCTAAAAGTGAAGTTTTTTTAATAAAAGTAAATTCAAATTAGAAAACCAAATGTAGCCAATTTGCACAATAAAGTGACAATTAGGAACATATAAGAAAGCAAGTTCTTTAATTTTAGAATCGAAAAAAAACTTTTGTACCCCTAGAGATGAATTCATGCCAAAAATGAATCTCTACATATGGTACATATGAAATATGGTTCTAGGGATGGATCCAAGATGGCAGAGTAAAGGCAGGACCTTGCCTGAATTCTCTCCCAACCCACTCCAAATACTTCTAAATAGTAACTCTGGTTCAAGAGTATAAGAACCCACAAAAAATGGAGAAAAATAATTTTTCAGTCCAAGAAAACTTGAAAGTTCCATGGGAAAGGTCTGTTTCACTGGAGTTAGAAAATACCATATGGCCACACCAGAGTGAACCAGTTCTAGCCATTTAGGAACAATCCATGGGATATATGAGCCCCTTAGGGGCAGGTGGTAATGTCAGACCTCTCAGTCCAGGAATTGCCAACGACAACTTGGAAGGTCAACAAGAACACTCTCACAAGAGTGAGAGCAGAGACCAGTTCAGCCCAAACCTTAGTGCAGACTTAGCCACAGGGAACCAAGAGTGGAGCTGGGGAGTCATCTGGCAGCTGATTACAGTACACTCAGCCCACAGACAGTAAGGGTGGTCAGGGTAGATTTCAGAGATCTCCTTGCTATCCCTGAGGCAGAACTCTGTGGTTTTGCCCATAGGAAGATCCTGCAACAAAGCAGGGGTACTCTTCATGGTTCCAGGACTGTGGGGAGTGCTTGTGGTCACCCACAGACTAGAGAAGAGACCAGGAGAGCCTCTCATAGGACTTTGGATGAATTGAGAATTGGCAGGTCCCTGGAGGAGGGGGAGATCCTGAAAACAGCTGCAAAAGCCCTCAAAAAATTGAGACAGTATACCCTCCATCCTGCAAGCAAAGACTCGCCTTAACAAAAAAAAAAGTGGGGAAATGATCAAACAACTGAAGAAAATAATTCTGACCTTAGACAATTATTTTGGTCCTAAGGAGGATCAAGATAAACACTCAGAACAAAATAAAGTTAAAGTTTCAGAATCCAAAGGCTCAGAGTAAAATATGAATTGGTCTTAGGCTATGGAAGAGCTCAAAAACAGTTTTGAAAATCAAATAGGGAAGGAAAAATGAGATGAGAAATAAGAGTAATATGGGAAAATCATGAAAACCAAGTCAGCAGCTTGGTGAAAGAGATATCAAAAATACTGAAGAAAATAACATCTTAAAAATGAGTTTTGGTCAAATGTAAAAAGCACTACAAAAACACCAATGAGGAAAAAATGTCTTAAAAAACAGAACTGGCTAGATAGAAAAGGAGATATAAATCCTCTCTGAAAAATATAATTCCTTCAAATGTACAATGGAGCTGAGAGAAGCTGATGACATTTTGAGACTTCTAGTTATAATAAAACAAAATCAAAGAATTAAAACCTAGAAGAAAATGTGAAATATCTCTTTGGAAAAACAAATGGCCTGGGAAAACATCCAGGAGAGATAATTTAAAAAAATTATTGAGTTACTTGAAAATCCTGGCCAAAATAAGAGTCTAGACTTCATTTATTAAAAAAATAATCCAGGAAAATTGCCCTGATATCCTAGAAGCAGAGGGTAAAATAGAAATTGAAAGAATCCATTGATCATTTACTGAAGAGATGCCAAAATGAAAACTGTGAGGATTATTATAGTCAAATTTTAGAACTTCCAAGTTAAGGAGAAAATATTATAAGCAGTCAAAAGTAAATAATTCAAATATTGTGGAGCTACAATTAGAATAATACATGATTTAGCAGTTTCTGCTTTAAGGCTTCAAAGGACTTAGAATATGGTATCTAGAAACAAGAGAGCTTGGATTATAACCAAGAATAAATTACCCTGCAAAACTGAACATACTCTTTCAGGGGAAAAGATAGACATTCAGTGAAATAGGAGGACTTTAAAACTTTCCAAATGAAATGATCAGAGTTGAATAGAAAGTTACATCTTCAAATATAGCTCTCAGGTGAAGCATAGACAGGGTGAATGGGAAAGACAAATCATGAGGGACTTAATGATGATGTTGAACTGCTTGTATTCCTACATGGGAAGATAATCCTGATAACACAAATGAACCTTCTCATTTATTAGGACAGTTAGAAGGAGCATATATAAAAATACATAAGAGGGAGTTGAATTTGAAGGCATAAAATATTAAAAAGATGGGGAGAAAAGGAAAGGAGACTTAAAATGAGGTATTTTATTTCACATAAAAGAGGCAATAGAAAGTTTTTTTCAGTGGAGTGGAAGAGGGGGAAGGTGAGGGAGAGTGAGAAAGACTTACTCTCATCAAAACTGGTGCAGAGAGGGAATAACACACACACATATACCCAAGTGGGTATAGAAATCTATCCTATTCTAGAGGAATATAGGAGAGGAAAGAGATGGGAGAAAAGGGACAGAGGCAGTAGAGATGGATTGTAGGAAATAGAAGAGAGAGAGAGAGAGAAGATCATGGGAGAGGGTAGTCAGATGCAACACACCTGTGATGAGGGACAGGGTGAAAGGAGAGAGAAAATAGAATAAATAGGGGTGGGGGAAATAGAATTTAGGGAAATGCAGCTAGCAATAGCAACTGGGAAAAATATTGAAGCAATTTCTCTGATAGACTTATGATAAAGAATGCTATCCATCCCAAAGAAAGAGCTAATGGTATCTTAATAGAGACTGAAACAGATGTTTTTTCCTCACTTTATTTTTCTTGGGTTTCTCTTTCTTTTGGGGGGAGGCTAATGTTTAATTCTACAACATGACTATTGTAATAATATTTTTAATGGTTACACATTTTTAACCTATACCAAGTAATTTGTTTTTCTCAATAGAGGAAGTGGGGTGGGAGGAAGGGAGAGAATTTGGAACTCAAGGTTATGCAAGTAAATGTTGAAATTTGTTTTTTCATGTAACTGAGGTGGGAAATTTAATAACAGAAAATAAAATAAAAGATAAATGAACAAAAATATCCTTCAGGTTCTATTTGAAGACATCTAAAGAGAGAGATCCAGCACCTCTAAAGGCAGTTCATTCCACTTCTGCATTGCTCTAATTGTTCATACATTTATTACTTATTTAGATTTCAGAAATTTATAAATGTACAAATATGGGATTGATTAATTATTATGTTAATTTTCTAGACATATAAAGTGATGTTGTTTATAATGTTGTCAATAATAATGTCAATAATGTCATTTAAAATTAAAAGTATATTTTGCATACATTTTTACCTCTTGAGAATGAGTTGCTTAACATGTATCAGTATACAATTGTCTCTTCATAACTATTGTAATTGATTCCAGATCTCCTTATATTTTATAATTTTTCAAAGAATTGAAGACGTCTATCAGGTCATCCCCAGCATCTTTCTTTTCTAAAATTAACCACATGCAGTTCTCTCAACTAATTCATAAGGTCCTTAACCTTAGTTACTCTATTCAATTTATCTTTGCCCTTTTTAAACTAAGTAAAGAACTGAACACAAAAAAATGTAAAAAATACTTTGCAAACTATTAAAAAATTAATTTGATGTCAAATATTAGTTTTCTGTTTCTGGGTGGTAAAAATTCAGTGGATTTTTCAGATTCATTTAAACAGTTTACTACCCTGCTTCTTTCAATGAAATGGAATCTGCAAATCACTGGAGAATTGTACTTTCTTTGTTGCTAATAGATTTAAAATAGATTCATCGTGAGCTATTGTTTACACTTATATAACAAAAATTCTTTTCTTATTTAATGAACTACTTTCAATGACTCTTTCTGAGATGAGACAGATATAAAAGGAAAATAAAATGCATCTTCTTAAGAGTGAAATGTTTGGTAATACAATAAAGGATGGGAAGGGATAGATTCTGAATTCTAATCCCATCTCTGTTACTGTGTCTGTGAAGAGAAACCTTTACATTACTTGTTTTCTCTTTTAGCTGTCAAAGTCAGATACCAACAAAAAGCATGATTTATTTCCCTGAATCATTGTGAGTGACATTTATTGTTGGGAAACCACTTTGAAATATAAAGATAAAAGGATCCATAAATATCAAGAAAAGGCTCTTAAATAATTTTCAAACAAAATTATAAAGTTGGATTTGAATAACAAATATGAAAGATGAACTTTTTATTGGTATTTATAAATATTAATATTTACAATGGAAATTGTGGAGGGAAAGGAAGCATAATAAAAGGTAAAATTAGAGCCAGAACATTTCCCCTATAAAGAATGGCATAAGACCTCAAAATGTTTGAATTTTCTCCTCTGTACTAAGAGGTAGGAAACCAAGATTTTGTGGTCCCTGACAGTTTTTACTCTCTTAGGAGACTAATCTGATATTAGGACTTGGTGGGAAATATTCAGAAAAAGTTTAAAAGTTATATATCTAAGTGTGTTTATATATATGTAGAAATGTATTGGAGTAGCTTGGATTTGTGGCTAACATCAATTATTTTGGGATTAGAAGTCACAAAAAATATTGCTTCATTAGAATAAAGTACATAATGTACATAAAGTACACATGTACATATTTATATATTTGTACACATTTTGTAAAAGTAATTAATATACATATTATATATACACAGTACACAAAATAAAGTTATATACCAATGAACACATGTGAACTTGCATACCTATATATAATTATTGAACTGCATGTATGTGTATCCATATTTTTGTGTGTTTACCTCCATATACATTTTGCTCAAATCATAGAAGAGTATATTTTTAAATGGAATATACATTAGGTAATACAATAGAAATGTGTTTCGTATTTCCATTGTTGATAGGAAGTAGTAATTTGTCATTTGGTCTCATCGTATCATTATATTGTAAATGACAATGATAATGAATTACATAATTTTCACCATAATGATAGGATTTGATGAAATAATGGAGAAGAAGTAGCTCCCCTGTAAGAAGTATTGAATCTTCTCTGCAGCTGCATAGAGGAATTGTTAATTTTCAGCATATGTATGAGCTGAAATTTAACAAATCAAACTGGGAAGAAAGGATACAAAGGTTTTTTAACTTGATACAAGAAACTCCTTTCCTGTGGAATGAAGAGAGAAGTGAAAAAAAAATTAAGAGATAAACAAAATTAAGACATAAACAAAATACTCTACTAAAAAGGATAAGAAGTTAGTACTATAGTAAGTTGCAATTTCAAATGACTAAAAGATTTTGAACTACTTTACTCACAGCAATTCTGTTAGGTGGGAAATACAAGTATCATTATTCCAACTGTGTGATTTGGAAAACACAGTACTCTTTGAAGATAAATGACTAGTCATTGGTCACCCTTAGTATCTAAGGCAATTATTGAAATTGTGACTCCTAGAAGTTCTGTCTACTATAACATGCTGTCTGTTTAGAAGATATTATAAGTTATTGTCAAATTATCTATGGAAAAAGAGAAATGTGACATCCAGTTTACATTAAAAATTATTATTCATTTGTAAAATATAAAAAAATAAAATGCAGATATATCTACATAAACTTAATAGAAAGAGGAAATGTAAACAATCAATTTCCATTGTCTTAGGAAGAAAATGTGTTACTTAATAGTAATTTCTGAAATTTTTAAAGATGATCCTTGGATCATTGCATAATCTTTGGATAATTTTAAAAGTAAATTATGCTTTTAATAGTACATAAAGTTTCCAAAACTATACAGTACTTGTGAATAAACTTTAAATACTTCTCTAGTTGCCATGATTTCAGGGACTACTCTATCCCAGTCATACAAGTAAGGGAGAAAACTGAGCTTATTTCAAATCTTACTCCTATCCTTATTTGTTATTTCTGTGCTAGAGAGAGAGAATATGAGGAAAAATTAGGAAAAAGATAGATACTCTGTTATAATTAATTATTATGTACCCTAGGTAAAAATCATTGATACAACACCCATTTTTTTCATAAAGAAACTGATCCCAGTGAGTTGAAATGATTTGCTTTAGTTCATATCTAATAACAAGTGGTAAAACTGGCACTTAAAACCAAACTGGAGCAGCAAGGTGGTCCAGTGGATAAAGCACTGACCCTGGAGTCAGAAGGGCCTGAGTTCAAATCCAATCTCAGACATTTAATAATTGCCTAGCTGTGTGACCTTGGGCAAGTCACTTAAGCCCATTTCTTTAATAAAGTAAAATACATTATTTTAAAAAACACAAACTTAAAGCCCTCCTGTCAAGATGGCAAAGAGAATTCAAGAATTTTCTTAAGCTCTCTTTTGTGTTCCACAGAAAAGACATTAATTAAGCTTCAAGACAGCTTTTGCAGCAGCAGAACCTCTAAAACATAGAGTTTTCCAGCAAGGTTTGTTATTGGGTAAGGGGGCAAATGTCTGTGGATATTCATAGGGCAGAGGATAGAAACCCAGTGCATAGGCAGCAGGGCGAGTTTGGGACTAACCTGAGTTGGCTGTGGAGGAGATCTCCAGTGGAGGCTCTCATATTTCAGACTAAGCTGTGCAGCTGGGGCACTCAGAGCTCCAGAGGAGGTACCGCGGACTCCCCATTCAGCTGACATGACTGCTATAAATGGTTAGATTTGAAAGGTGAGCCTACAGTGGCCTCACATTCCAGAGGCAAGGACATTCCAGAAATAGTCCCAGGTGTTCTCAACATTCCCAAGGGTCCAGGAAGTAGGCAGCTGACAACTCCTGTCCAGATATTCCAGAAAGAGAGCTTCTGACACTCTTTACCAGTCAATCCACTGAGCAATTCCTTGGTGTTCCTAACGTTTTTCAGTCATTGGTCAATAAACAAATGTCTAGATTTCTCAACACTGAAGGTCTGTGAGTGAGTGCTTCCACAAAACAAGATCTTGGGGATTGGACCCAGTAATAAATTCAATAATGATTATTTGGATCTGCAGTCATAATAGTAACAGAGAATAGAACCTCTTGAAAAGATAACTTGGAAATAAGGATAGGCAAAAATACTAGCACAGGAAAAGAGATCAAAAGCAGTGTTAAATGTGAAGCTTTTTTTAGAAGAATATGAATTGGTCTCTAGTCAAGACAGACTTCTTAAAAACTCAAAAAAGGTTTTAAAAATAAAATGGAAAAACTGAGAAAAGAAATACAAGAGAAAATTAACATCTTGCTACAAAAAAGGATGAAAGAAAGCAAATTCTTTAAAAATTCAACTGGGCAAATGTAATAAAAGATAATAGATCCTTTAATAATAGAGCTGACCAAATGGAAAAGGAGATGCAAAAGGTAACTGAAAAACAAAACTCCTTGAAGAATGGGCTGTGGAAGCTAATTACTTCATAAGACACCAAGAATCACTTGAAAACCATAATCAAAAAAAAAATCCTGGATAGCATTCTTCAGGGAATCAGCAAGGAAAACTTCCCTGATATCATGGAACCAGAGGGAAAAATAGTCTTCAACAGAATACAACAATCATCTCCTGAAAATGCCAAGGTATATTTTAGTCAAATTCCAGAGTTATCAGGTCAAGGAGAAAGTTTTGCAAGCATCTGGTAAGAAGCAATTCAAATACGAAGAAGCTACAGTCAGGGTTGCACAGGATCTGAGTGCATCAACATTACAGGATCATAAGGCCTGAAATATGATATACCAGAGCGAAAGGGAATTTGGATTATAATCAATGACCCAGCAAGGTTGAGCATACTCTTTCAGAGGAAAAGATGGACATCTAACAAAATAGGTGACTTTTAAACTTTCCTGATGAAAAAGCCCAAGATGAATAGAAAATTTGATCTTCAAATAGGAGATACAAAAGATACGTGAAAAGGTAAACAGGGGAAAAGAAAAAGACTATTATTCAATAAGCTTGAACCAGCAATATCCCAAATGTTGAACCAGTGATCTACTGGCCTAAAACTTTTTTATTACTCTTGGCTAGGGACAAGATTTGTTCTATATTTTGATTCAGAAGAGAACAGAAAATACAAGTTGTGGTTAACTGTTCCCAAAAAAACGGATCAGGGCAAAAGGCAAATGTTTACTGAATTAAATGAAAATGAAGTAGGTTCTTTCTATAACATCACTAAAAGATTTGTCCATCTTCAAGTTCTGCAGAAATGTATGCTATTCATTTCATTCTCTTTCTTAGCATCAAAGGAATGTGTTGTCTTCTGATTGGTAAATGGACTGAGTTTATTTTTCTTAAGTCAAATGGTTAAGACACTAAGAACTACACCTACCTTAATTAAAAACATTCAACTTTTAGTCATCAGCATAGTAAAGATATAGAAATTACAAAATTCAATTGAAACTTTTGTTTAGGTGTTATTTGATTTTAAGGGGCATGTAGTTCTCATTATAATAATCTAGAGATTCCCACTATCTCAAAATCATCTGTGAACAGATTGCAAGCAAGGAGAGGATGACACGTATTATTAATACTGAAATGTATGGAAATGGAGGAGAAGAGATGGATAATTAGGGGAAAATCTTTATAATTCTGAAGACTTCCAGGGAATAGAAGCTATATTTCTCTGGGTGAGGTGAAATACATTTTTGACCAGGTATTGAACACAAGAGGGAAGTTCTGAGTATAAGAAATGATATATTCACTTCCTTACTGAAATCCTAAAGAGAAGAAAGAAGTGCAGATAATCCCTCACAGTCCCTTTTTTGCGAATGTGAATTAATGCAGGTCAGGGTCAGGAAATAGAGATAGATTGAGTTCTTGCTGAAAGGGCCTGTCTCTCTCATACTGTGTATACTTTTTTTTTCTTTCCCTCAAAGATTTTATTTACAGGTTTCACAAATTTTCCTGCAGATTGAATCACGCGGTTAAAAGGAAGATGAATGTGAACATGAAGAAGAGTTAAATGGAGGTATTTCAAAGTATTTATTTTCATCAGGAAGCCAGTGTTTGAGGAAACATTGACAGTCTGCTGTTTTCAAATTCTCAACTATGAGAGACTGGACTAGGTAAGAGCAGAAGTTTGAGTCAATTCCTGAACTCATTGAGAAAGAAGAGAGAATACCTTAGGAACTGGTAAATAAATAAAAGTAGAATATAACTAGGATGCTATATGTAGAGAAGGCAAATCTTAAAGGAAATTTTTGATTGGTATAGTGGAAAAAATATCTGGAAATGATAATAAATACTGAGAAGAATGCTTATTCGAGCTGTTCGGTTCCAGTTTATCAAATTTGATTTATTTACATGATTCAAATAAAACCAAGTGAGCAAAAATTTAACAAGTCCATAATATTTGCCAGATGCAGTGCTAAGAACCAAGGATATAAAAAAAAAGATAAAAGATAATCCCAACTCCCAAGGAGCTCACAGTCTGACTGGAACATATAAACAATTATATACAAACAATACATGCACAGGTAAAATTGAGGATAACCAA